>NW_018744769.1:0-26274 GCF_001683475.1 Chenopodium quinoa
TTTGACTTTCATTTGATTTAATTAGCTTTGATGAATGCATTTGACTTTCATTTGATTCAAAAAGGTTTGTTTGAATTTGTTTGACTTTATTTGATTCAATTAGCTTTGTAGAATGCATTAGACTTTCATTTGATTCAATTAGCTTTGATTGAATGTGTTTCACTTTCATTTTATTCAATTACCTTTGTTGAACGCATTTGACTTTCATTTGATTCAAAATGCTTTGTTTGAATGTGTTTGACTTTTATTTGATTCTATTAGCTTTGTAGAATGTATTAGAATTTCATTTGATTCAATTAGCTTTGTTTGAATACGTTTGACTTTATTTCATTAAATTAGCTTTGTAGAATCCATTTAACTTTCATTTGATAGCTTTTGAATGCATTTGACCTTCATTTGATTCAAAAATCTTTGTTTGAATGAATTTGACTTTTATTTTATTCATTTCGCTTGTAGAATGCATTTGACTTTCATTTGATTCAATTAGATTTGTGGAATGCATTTGACTTTCATATGATTCAAACAACTATGTTTGAATGTGTTTGACTTTCATTTGAATCAATTAGCTTTGTTTATGTGTTTTACTTTCATTTGATTTAATTAGCTTTGTAGAATGCATTTGACTTTCATTTGATTCAATTAGCTTTGATGAATGCATTTGACTTTCATTTGATTCAAAAAGGTTTGTTTGAATGTTTGACTTTATTTGATTCAATTAGCTTTGTAGAATGCATTAGACTTTCATTTGATTCAATTAGCTTTGATTGAATGTGTTTCACTTTCATTTTATTCAATTAGCTTTGTTGAACGCATTTGACTTTCATTTGATTCAAAATGCTTTGTTTGAATGTGTTTGACTTTTATTTGATTCTATTAGCTTTGTAGAATGTATTAGAATTTCATTTGATTCAATTAGCTTTGTTTGAATACGTTTGACTTTTATTTCATTAAATTAGCTTTGTAGAATCCATTTAACTTTCATTTGATAGCTTTGTTGAATGCATTTGACCTTCATTTGATTCAAAAATCTTTGTTTGAATGAATTTGACTTTTATTTTATTCATTTCGCTTTGTAGAATGCATTTGACTTTCATTTGATTCAATTAGATTTGTGGAATGCATTTGACTTTCATATGATTCAAACAACTATGTTTGAATGTGTTTGACTTTCATTTGAATCAATTAGCTTTGTTTGAATGTGTTTGACTTTCATTTGATTCAATTAGCTTTGTGGAATGCATTAGACTTTCAATTTGACTCAATTAGCTTTGTTTAAATGTGTTTAACTTTCATTTGATTCAATTAGCTTGGTTGAATGCATTTGACTTTCATTTGATTCAAAAAGCTTTGTTTAAATGTGTTTAACTTTCATTTGATTCTATAAGCTTTGTATAATGTAATTAGAATTTCATTTGATTCAATTAGCTTTATTTGAATATGTTTGTTTTCATTTCAATCAAATGAGCCTTGTAGAATCCATTTGACTTTCATTTGATTCAATTAGCTTTGTAGAATGCATAAGACTTTCATTTGATTTAAATTAGCTTTGTTTGAATGAGTTTTGACTTTCATTTGATTCAATTAGCTTTGTAGAATGCATTTAACTTTCATTTGATTCAATTAGTTTTGTTGAATGCATTTGACTTTCATATGATTTAAAAAAGCTTTGTTTGAAATGTGTTTGACTTTTATTTGATTCAATTAGTTTTTGTAGAATGCATTAGACTTTCATTTGATTCAATTAGATTTGTTTGAATGTGTTTGACTTTCATTTGATTCAATTAGCTTTTTAAAAATGCATTTGACTTTCATTTGATTCAATTAGCTTTTTTAAAAATGCATTTGACTTTCATTTGATTCAATCAGCTTTGTTGAATGCATTTGACTTTCATTTGATTCAAAAAGCTTTGTTTGAATCTGTTTGACTTTCATTTGATTCAAAAGGTTTTGTTTGAATGTGTTTGACTTTCATTTGATTTAATTAGCTTTGTAGAATGCATTAGACTTTAATTTGATTTAATTAGCTTTGTTTGAATGTGTTTGACTTTCAATTGATTCAATTAGCTTTGTTTGAATGCTTTTCACTTTCAATTGATTCAATAAACTTTGTAGAATGCCTTTGACTTTCATTTAATTCAATTAGCTTTGTGGAATGCATTTGACTTTCATATGATTCAAAAAGCTTTGTTTGAATGTGTTTGACTTTTATTTGAATCAATTAGCTTTGTTTGAATGTCTTTTACTTTCATTTGATTTAATTAGCTTTGTAGAATGCATTTGACTTTCATTTGATTCAATTAGCTTTGATGAATGCATTTGACTTTCATTTGATTCAAAAAGGTTTGTTTGAATGTGTTTGACTTTATTTGATTCAATTAGCTATGTAGAATGCATTAGACTTTCATTTGATTCAATTATCTTTGATTGAATGTGTTTCACTTTCATTTTATTCAATTAGCTTTGTTGAATGCATTTGACTTTCATTTGATTCAAAATGCTTTGTTTGAATGTGTTTGACTTTTATTTGATTCTATTAGCTTTGTATAATGTATTAGAATTTCATTTGATTCAATTAGCTTTGTTTGAATACGTTTGATTTTCATTTCATTTAATTAGCTTTGTAGAATCCATTTGACTTTCATTTGATAGCTTTGTTGAATGCATTTGACCTTCATTTGATTCAAAAAGCTTTGTTTGAATGAATTTGACTTTTATTTGATTCAATTAGCTTTGATTGAATGTGTTTGACTTTCATTTGATTCAATTAGATTTGTGGAATGCATTTGACTTTCATATGATTCAAAAATCTATGTTTGAATGTGTTTGACTTTCATTTGAATTAATTAGCTTTGTTTGAATGTGTTTTACTTTCATTTGATTTAATTAGCTTTGTAGAATGCATTTGACTTTCATTTGATTCAATTAGCTTTGATGAATGCATTTGACTTTCATTTGATTCAAAAAGGTTTGTTTGAATTTGTTTGACTTTATTTGATTCAATTAGCTTTGTAGAATGCATTAGACTTTCATTTGATTCAATTAGCTTTGATTGAATGTGTTTCACTTTCATTTTATTCAATTAGCTTTGTTGAACGCATTTGACTTTCATTTGATTCAAAATGCTTTGTTTGAATGTGTTTGACTTTTATTTGATTCTATTAGCTTTGTAGAATGTATTAGAATTTCATTTGATTCAATTAGCTTTGTTTGAATACGTTTGACTTTCATTTCATTTAATTAGCTTTGTAGAATCCATTTGACTTTCATTTGATAGCTTTGTTGAATGCATTTGACCTTCATTTGATTCAAAAAGCTTTGTTTGAATGAATTTGACTTTTATTTTATTCATTTCGCTTTGTAGAATGCATTTGACTTTCATTTGATTCAATTAGATTTGTGGAATGCATTTGCTTTCATATGATTCAAAAAGCTATGTTTGAATGTGTTTGACTTTCATTTGAATCAATTAGCTTTGTTAGAATGTGTTTTACTTTCATTTGATTTAATTAGCTTTGTAGAATGCATTTGACTTTCGTTTGATTCAATAAGCTTTGATGAATGCATTTGAATTTCATTTGATTCAAAAAGCTTTGTTTGAATGTGTTTGACTTTCATTTTATTCAATTAGCTTTGTAGAATGCATTAGACTTTCATTTGATTCAATTAGCTTTGATTGAATGTGTTTCACTTTCATTTTATTCAATTAGCTTTGTTGAACGCATTTGACTTTCATTTGATTCAAAATGCTTTGTTTGAATGTGTTTGACTTTTATTTGATTCTATTAGCTTTGTAGAATGTATTAGAATTTCATTTTATTCAATTAGCTTTGTTTGAATACGTTTGACTTTTATTTCATTAAATTAGCTTTGTAGAATCTATTTGACTTTCATTTGATAGCTTTGTTGAATGCATTTGACCTTCATTTGATTCAAAAATCTTTGTTTGAATGAATTTGACTTTTATTTTATTCATTTCGCTTTGTAGAATGCATTTGACTTTCATTTGATTCAATTAGATTTGTGGAATGCATTTGACTTTCATATGATTCAAACAACTATGTTTGAATGTGTTTGACTTTCATTTGAGTCAATTAGCTTTGTTTGAATGTGTTTTACTTTCATTTGATTTAATTAGCTTTGTAGAATGCATTTGACTTTCATTTGATTCAATTAGCTTTGATGAATGCATTTGACTTTCATTTGATTCAAAAAGGTTTGTTTGAATGTGTTTGACTTTATTTGATTCAATTAGCTTTGTAGAATGCATTAGACTTTCATTTGATTCAATTAGCTTTGATTGAATGTGTTTCACTTTCATTTTATTCAATTAGCTTTGTTGAACGCATTTGACTTTCATTTGATTCAAAATGCTTTGTTTGAATGTGTTTGACTTTTATTTGATTCTATTAGCTTTGTAGAATGTATTAGAATTTCATTTGATTCAATTAGCTTTGTTTGAATACGTTTGACTTTTATTTCATTAAATTAGCTTTGTAGAATCTATTTGACTTTCATTTGATAGCTTTGTTGAATGCATTTGACCTTCATTTGATTCAAAAATCTTTGTTTGAATGAATTTGACTTTTATTTTATTCATTTCGCTTAGTAGAATGCATTTGACTTTCATTTGATTCAATTAGATTTGTGGAATGCATTTGACTTTCATATGATTCAAACAACTATGTTTGAATGTGTTTGACTTTCATTTGAGTCAATTAGCTTTGTTTGAATGTGTTTTACTTTCATTTGATTTAATTAGCTTTGTAGAATGCATTTGACTTTCATTTGATTCAATTAGCTTTGATGAATGCATTTGACTTTCATTTGATTCAAAAAGGTTTGTTTGAATGTGTTTGACTTTATTTGATTCAATTAGCTTTGTAGAATGCATTAGACTTTCATTTGATTCAATTTGCTTTGATTGAATGTGTTTCACTTTCATTTTATTCAATTAGCTTTGTTGAACGCATTTGACTTTCATTTGATTCAAAATGCTTTGTTTGAATGTGTTTGACTTTTATTTGATTCTATTAGCTTTGTAGAATGTATTAGAATTTCATTTTATTCAATTAGCTTTGTTTGAATACGTTTGACTTTTATTTCATTAAATTAGCTTTGTAGAATCCATTTAACTTTCATTCGATAGCTTTGTTGAATGCATTTGACCTTCATTTGATTCAAAAATCTTTGTTTGAATGAATTTGACTTTTATTTTATTCATTTCGCTTTGTAGAATGCATTTGACTTTCATTTGATTCAATTAGATTTGTGGAATGCATTTGACTTTCATATGATTCAAACAACTATGTTTGAATGTGTTTGACTTTCATTTGAATCAATTAGCTTTGTTTGAATGTGTTTGACTTTCATTTAATTCAATTAGCTTTGTAGAATGTATTAGACTTTCATTTGACTCAATTAGCTTTGTTTGAATGTGTTTAACTTTCATTTGATTCAATTAGCTTGGTTGAATGCATTTGACTTTCATTTGATTCAAAAAGCTTTGTTTAAATGTGTTTAACTTTCATTTGATTCTATAAGCTTTGTATAATGTAATAGAATTTCATTTGATTCAATTAGCTTTATTTGAATATGTTTGGTTTTCATTTCATTCAATGAGCCTTGTAGAATCCATTTGACTTTCATTTGATTCAATTAGCTTTGTAGAATGCATAAGACTTTCATTTGATTTAATTAGCTTTGTTTGAATGAGTTTGACTTTCATTTGATTCAATTAGTTTTGTTGAATGCATTTGACTTTCATATGATTCAAAAAGCTTTGTTTGAATGTGTTTGACTTTTATTTGATTCAATTAGTTTTGTAGAATGCATTAGACTTTCATTTGATTCAATTAGATTTGTTTGAATGTGTTTGACTTTCATTTGATTCAATTAAATTTTTAAATTGCATTTGACTTTCATTTGATTCAATTAGCTTTTTAAAAATGCATTTGACTTTCATTTGATTCAATCAGCTTTGTAGAATGCATTTGACTTTCATTTGATTCACAAAACTTTGTTTGAATCTGTTTGACTTTCATTTGATTTAATTAGCTTTGTTTGAATGAGTTTGACTTTCATTTGATTCAATTAGCTTTGTAGAATGCATTTAACTTTCATTTGATTCAATTAGTTTTGTTGAATGCATTTGACTTTCATATGATTTAAAAAGCTTTGTTTGAATGTGTTTGACTTTTATTTGATTCAATTAGTTTTGTAGAATGCATTAGACTTTCATTTGATTCAATTAGATTTGTTTGAATGTGTTTGACTTTCATTTGATTCAATTAGCTTTTTAAAAATGCATTTGACTTTCATTTGATTCAATTAGCTTTTTAAAAATGCATTTGACTTTCATTTGATTCAATCAGCTTTGTTGAATGCATTTGACTTTCATTTGATTCAAAAAGCTTTGTTTGAATCTGTTTGACTTTCATTTGATTCAAAAGGTTTTGTTTGAATGTGTTTGACTTTCATTTGATTTAATTAGCTTTGTAGAATGCATTAGACTTTAATTTGATTTAATTAGCTTTGTTTGAATGTGTTTGACTTTCAATTGATTCAATTAGCTTTGTTTGAATGCTTTTCACTTTCAATTGATTCAATAAACTTTGTAGAATGCCTTTGACTTTCATTTAATTCAATTAGCTTTGTGGAATGCATTTGACTTTCATATGATTCAAAAAGCTTTGTTTGAATGTGTTTGACTTTTATTTGAATCAATTAGCTTTGTTTGAATGTCTTTTACTTTCATTTGATTTAATTAGCTTTGTAGAATGCATTTGACTTTCATTTGATTCAATTAGCTTTGATGAATGCATTTGACTTTCATTTGATTCAAAAAGGTTTGTTTGAATGTGTTTGACTTTATTTGATTCAGATAGCTATGTAGAATGCATTAGACTTTCATTTGATTCAATTATCTTTGATTGAATGTGTTTCACTTTAATTTTATTCAATTAGCTTTGTTGAATGCATTTGACTTTCATTTGATTCAAAATGCTTTGTTTGAATGTGTTTGACTTTTATTTGATTCTATTAGCTTTGTATAATGTATTAGAATTTCATTTGATTCAATTAGCTTTGTTTGAATACGTTTGATTTTCATTTCATTTAATTAGCTTTGTAGAATCCATTTGACTTTCATTTGATAGCTTTGTTGAATGCATTTGACCTTCATTTGATTCAAAAAGCTTTGTTTGAATGAATTTGACTTTTATTTGATTCAATTAGCTTTGATTGAATGTGTTTGACTTTCATTTGATTCAATTAGATTTGTGGAATGCATTTGACTTTCATATGATTCAAAAATCTATGTTTGAATGTGTTTGACTTTCATTTGAATTAATTAGCTTTGTTTGAATGTGTTTTACTTTCATTTGATTTAATTAGCTTTGTAGAATGCATTTGACTTTCATTTGATTCAATTAGCTTTGATGAATGCATTTGACTTTCATTTGATTCAAAAAGGTTTGTTTGAATTTGTTTGACTTTATTTGATTCAATTAGCTTTGTAGAATGCATTAGACTTTCATTTGATTCAATTAGCTTTGATTGAATGTGTTTCACTTTCATTTTATTCAATTAGCTTTGTTGAACGCATTTGACTTTCATTTGATTCAAAATGCTTTGTTTGAATGTGTTTGACTTTTATTTGATTCTATTAGCTTTGTAGAATGTATTAGAATTTCATTTGATTCAATTAGCTTTGTTTGAATACGTTTGACTTTTATTTCATTAAATTAGCTTTGTAGAATCTATTTAACTTTCATTTGATAGCTTTGTTGAATGCATTTGACCTTCATTTGATTCAAAAATCTTTGTTTGAATGAATTTGACTTTTATTTTATTCATTTCGCTTTGTAGAATGCATTTGACTTTCATTTGATTCAATTAGATTTGTGGAATGCATTTGACTTTCATATGATTCAAACAACTATGTTTGAATGTGTTTGACTTTCATTTGAGTCAATTAGCTTTGTTTGAATGTGTTTTACTTTCATTTGATTTAATTAGCTTTGTAGAATGCATTTGACTTTCATTTGATTCAATTAGCTTTGATGAATGCATTTGACTTTCATTTGATTCAAAAAGGTTTGTTTGAATGTGTTTGACTTTATTTGATTCAATTAGCTTTGTAAGATGCATTAGACTTTCATTTGATTCAATTAGCTTTGATTGAATGTGTTTCACTTTCATTTTATTCAATTAGCTTTGTTGAACGCATTTGACTTTCATTTGATTCAAAATGCTTTGTTTGAATGTGTTTGACTTTTATTTGATTCTATTAGCTTTGTAGAATGTATTAGAATTTCATTTTATTCAATTAGCTTTGTTTGAATACGTTTGACTTTTATTTCATTAAATTAGCTTTGTAGAATCCATTTAACTTTCATTCGATAGCTTTGTTGAATGCATTTGACCTTCATTTGATTCAAAAATCTTTGTTTGAATGAATTTGACTTTTATTTTATTCATTTCGCTTTGTAGAATGCATTTGACTTTCATTTGATTCAATTAGATTTGTGGAATGCATTTGACTTTCATATGATTCAAACAACTATGTTTGAATGTGTTTGACTTTCATTTGAATCAATTAGCTTTGTTTGAATGTGTTTGACTTTCATTTAATTCAATTAGCTTTGTAGAATGCATTAGACTTTCATTTGACTCAATTAGCTTTGTTTGAATGTGTTTAACTTTCATTTGATTCAATTAGCTTGGTTGAATGCATTTGACTTTCATTTGATTCAAAAAGCTTTGTTTAAATGTGTTTAACTTTCATTTGATTCTATAAGCTTTGTATAATGTAATAGAATTTCATTTGATTCAATTAGCTTTATTTGAATATGTTTGGTTTTCATTTCATTCAATGAGCCTTGTAGAATCCATTTGACTTTCATTTGATTCAATTAGCTTTGTAGAATGCATAAGACTTTCATTTGATTTAATTAGCTTTGTTTGAATGAGTTTGACTTTCATTTGATTCAATTAGTTTTGTTGAATGCATTTGACTTTCATATGATTCAAAAAGCTTTGTTTGAATGTGTTTGACTTTTATTTGATTCAATTAGTTTTGTAGAATGCATTAGACTTTCATTTGATTCAATTAGATTTGTTTGAATGTGTTTGACTTTCATTTGATTCAATTAGCTTTTTAAATTGCATTTGACTTTCATTTGATTCAATTAGCTTTTTAAAAATGCATTTGACTTTCATTTGATTCAATCAGCTTTGTAGAATGCATTTGACTTTCATTTGATTCACAAAACTTTGTTTGAATCTGTTTGACTTTCATTTGATTCAAAACGTTTTGTTTGAATGTGTTTGACTTTCATTTGATTTAATTAGCTTTGTAGAATGCATTAGACTTTAATTTAATTTAATTAGCTTTGTTTGAATGGGTTTGACTTTCAATTGATTCAATTAGCTTTGTTTGAATGCTTTTCACTTTCAATTGATTCAATAAACTTTGTAGAATGCCTTTGACTTTCATTTAATTCAATTAGCTTTGTGGAATGCATTTGACTTTCATATGATTCAAAAAGCTTTGTTTGAATGTGTTTGACTTTTATTTGAATCAATTAGCTTTGTTTGAATGTGTTTTACTTTCATTTGATTTAATTAGCTTTGTAGAATGCATTTGACTTTCATTTTATTCAATTAGATTTGATGAATGCATTTGACTTTCATTTGATTTAAAAAGGTTTGTTTGAATGTGTTTGACTTTATTTAATTCAATTAGCTTTGTAGAAAGCATTAGACTTTCATTTGATTCAATTAGCTTAGTTTGAATTTGTTTGACTTTCATTTGATTTAATTAGCTTTGTGGAATGCATTTGACTTTCATATGATTCAAAAAGCTATGTTTGAATGTGTTTAACTTTCATTTGAATCAATTAGCTTTGTTTGAATGTGTTTTACTTTCATTTGATTTAATTAGCTTTGTTAAATGCATTTGACTTTCATTTGATCTAATTAGCTTTGATGAATGCATTTGACTTTCATTTGATTCAAAAAGGTTTTTTTGAATGTGTTTGACTTTATTTGATTCAATTAGCTTTGTAGAATGCATCAGACTTTCATTTGATTCAATTAGCTTTGATTGAATGTGTTTCACTTTCATTTTATTCAATTAGCTTTGTTGAATGCATTTGACTTTTATTTGATTCAAAATGCTTTGTTTGAATGTGTTTGACATTTATTTGATTCTATTAGCTTTGTAGAATGTATTAGAATTTCATTTGATTCAATTAGCTTTGTTTGAATACGTTTGATATTCATTTCATTTAATTAGCTTTGTAGAATCCATTTGACTTTCATTTGATAGCTTTGTTGAATGCATTTGACCTTCATTTGGTTCAAAAAGCTTTGTTTGAATGAATTTGACTTTTATTTTATTCATTTCGCTTTGTAGAATGCATTTGACTTTCATTTGATTCAATTAGATTTGTGGGATGCATTTGACTTTCATATGATTCAAAATGCTATGTTTGAATGTGTTTGACTTTCATTTGAATCAATTAGCTTTGTTTGAATGTGTTTTACTTTCATTTGATTTAATTAGCTTTGTAGAATGCATTTGACTTTCGTTTGATTCAATTAGCTTTGATGAATGCATTTGAATTTCATTTGATTCAAAAACCTTTGTTTGAATGTGTTTGACTTTCATTTTATTCAATTAGCTTTGTAGAATGCATTAGACTTTCATTTGAATCAATTAGCTTTGTTTGAATGTGTTTTACTTTCATTTGATTTAATTAGCTTTGTTAAATGCATTAAACTTTCATTTGATCTAATTAGCTTTGATGAATGCATTTGACTTTCATTTGATTCAAAAAGCTTTGTTTGAATGTGTTTGACTTTCATTTGATTCAGTTAGCTTTGTAGAATACATTAGACTTTCATTTGATTAAATTAGCTTTGATTGAATGTGTTTGACTTTCATTTTATTCAATTCGCTTTGTAGAATGCATTTGACTTTCATATGATTAAAAAAGCTTTGTTTGAATGTTTTTTTGACTTTCATTTGAATCAATTAGCTTTGTTTGAATGTGTTTTACTTTCATTTGATTTCATTAGCTTTGTTAAATGCATTTGACTTTCATTTGATTCAATTAGCTTTGATGAATGCATTTGACTTTCATTTGATTCAAAAAGGTTTGTTTGAATGTGTTTGACTTTCATTTGATTTAATTAGCTTTCTAGAATGCATTAGACTTTCATTTGATTCAATTAGCTTTGATTGAATGTGTTTCACTTTCATTTTATTCAATTAGCTTTGTTGAATGCATTTGACTTTCATTTGATTCAAAATGCTTTGTTTGAATGTGTTTGACTTTTATTTGATTCTATTAGCTTTGTAGAATGTATTAGAATTTCATTTGATTCAATTAGCTTTGTTTGAATACGTTTGACTTTCATTTCATTTAATTAGCTTTGTAGAATCCATTTGACTTTCATTTGATAGCTTTGTTGAATGCATTTGACCTTCATTTGATTCAAAAAGCTTTGTTTGAATGAATTTGACTTTTATTTTATTCATTTCGCTTTGTAAAATGCATTTGACTTTCATTTGATTCAATTAGATTTGTGGAATGCATTTGCTTTCATATGATTCAAAAAGCTATGTTTGAATGTGTTTGACTTTCATTTGAATCAATTAGCTTTGTTTGAATGTGTTTTACTTTCATTTGATTTAATTAGCTTTGTAGAATGCATTTGACTTTCATTTGATTCAATTAGCTTTGATGAATGCATTTGACTTTCATTTGATTCAAAAAGGTTTGTTTGAATGTGTTTGACTTTATTTGATTTAATTAGCTTTGTAGAATGCATTAGACTTTCATTTGATTCAATTAGCTTTGATTGAATGTGTTTCACTTTCATTTTATTCAATTAGCTTTGTTGAATGCATTTGACTTTCATTTGATTCAAAATGCTTTGTTTGAATGTGTTTGACTTTTATTTGATTCTATTAGCTTTGAGAATGTATTAGAATTTCATTTGATTCAATTAGCTTTGTTTGAATACGTTTGACTTTTATTTCATTAAATTAGCTTTGTAGAATCCATTTAACTTTCATTTGATAGCTTTGTTGAATGCATTTGACCTTCATTTGATTCAAAAATCTTTGTTTGAATGAATTTGACTTTTATTTTATTCATTTCGCTTTGTAGAATGCATTTGACTTTTATTTGATTCAATTAGATTTGTGGAATGCATTTGACTTTCATATGATTCAAACAACTATGTTTGAATGTGTTTGACTTTCATTTGAATCAATTAGCTTTGTTTGAATGTGTTTGACTTTTATTTGATTCTATTAGCTTTGTAGAATGTATTAGAATTTCATTTGATTCAATTAGCTTTGTTTGAATACGTTTGATATTCATTTCATTTAATTAGCTTTGTAGAATCCATTTGACTTTCATTTGATAGCTTTGTTGAATGCATTTGACCTTCATTTGGTTCAAAAAGCTTTGTTTGAATGAATTTGACTTTTATTTTATTCATTTCGCTTTGTAGAATGCATTTGACTTTCATTTGATTCAATTAGATTTGTGGGATGCATTTGACTTTCATATGATTCAAAATGCTATGTTTGAATGTGTTTGACTTTCATTTGAATCAATTAGCTTTGTTTGAATGTGTTTTACTTTCATTTGATTTAATTAGCTTTGTAGAATGCATTTGACTTTCGTTTGATTCAATTAGCTTTGATGAATGCATTTGAATTTCATTTGATTCAAAAACCTTTGTTTGAATGTGTTTGACTTTCATTTTATTCAATTAGCTTTGTAGAATGCATTAGACTTTCATTTGAATCAATTAGCTTTGTTTGAATGTGTTTTACTTTCATTTGATTTAATTAGCTTTGTTAAATGCATTAAACTTTCATTTGATCTAATTAGCTTTGATGAATGCATTTGACTTTCATTTGATTCAAAAAGCTTTGTTTGAATGTGTTTGACTTTCATTTGATTCAGTTAGCTTTGTAGAATACATTAGACTTTCATTTGATTAAATTAGCTTTGGTTGAATGTGTTTGACTTTCATTTTATTCAATTAGCTTTGTAGAATGCATTTGACTTTCATATGATTAAAAAAGCTTTGTTTGAATGTTTTTTTGACTTTCATTTGAATCAATTAGCTTTGTTTGAATGTGTTTTACTTTCATTTGATTTAATTAGCTTTGTTAAATGCATTTGACTTTCATTTGATTCAATTAGCTTTGATGAATGCATTTGACTTTCATTTGATTCAAAAAGGTTTGTTTGAATGTGTTTGACTTTCATTTGATTTAATTAGCTTTCTAGAATGCATTAGACTTTCATTTGATTCAATTAGCTTTGATTGAATGTGTTTGACTTTCATTTTATTCAATTAGCTTTGTTGAATGCATTTGACTTTCATTTGATTCAAAATGCTTTGTTTGAATGTGTTTGACTTTTATTTGATTCTATTAGCTTTGTAGAATGTATTAGAATTTCATTTTATTCAATTAGCTTTGTTTGAATACGTTTGACTTTTATTTCATTAAATTAGCTTTGTAGAATCTATTTGACTTTCATTTGATAGCTTTGTTGAATGCATTTGACCTTCATTTGATTCAAAAAGCTTTGTTTGAATGAATTTGACTTTTATTTTATTCATTTCGCTTTGTAAAATGCATTTGACTTTCATTTGATTCAATTAGATTTGTGGAATGCATTTGCTTTCATATGATTCAAAAAGCTATGTTTGAATGTGTTTGACTTTCATTTGAATCAATTAGCTTTGTTTGAATGTGTTTTACTTTCATTTGATTTAATTAGCTTTGTAGAATGCATTTGACTTTCATTTGATTCAATTAGCTTTGATGAATGCATTTGACTTTCATTTGATTCAAAAAGGTTTGTTTGAATGTGTTTGACTTTATTTGATTTAATTAGCTTTGTAGAATGCATTAGACTTTCATTTGATTCAATTAGCTTTGATTGAATGTGTTTCACTTTCATTTTATTCAATTAGCTTTGTTGAATGCATTTGACTTTCATTTGATTCAAAATGCTTTGTTTGAATGTGTTTGACTTTTATTTGATTCTATTAGCTTTGAGAATGTATTAGAATTTCATTTGATTCAATTAGCTTTGTTTGAATACGTTTGACTTTTATTTCATTAAATTAGCTTTGTAGAATCCATTTAACTTTCATTTGATAGCTTTGTTGAATGCATTTGACCTTCATTTGATTCAAAAATCTTTGTTTGAATGAATTTGACTTTTATTTTATTCATTTCGCTTTGTAGAATGCATTTGACTTTTATTTGATTCAATTAGATTTGTGGAATGCATTTGACTTTCATATGATTCAAACAACTATGTTTGAATGTGTTTGACTTTCATTTGAATCAATTAGCTTTGTTTGAATGTGTTTGACTTTCATTTGATTCAATTAGCTTTGTAGAATGCATTAGACTTTCATTTGACTCAATTAGCTTTGTTTGAATGTGTTTAACTTTCATTTGATTCAATTAGCTTGGTTGAATGCATTTGACTTTCATTTGATTCAAAAAGCTTTGTTTAAATGTGTTTAACTTTCATTTGATTCTATAAGCTTTGTATAATGTAATAGAATTTCTTTTGATTCAATTAGCTTTATTTGAATATGTTTGGTTTTCATTTCATTCAATGAGCCTTGTAGAATCCATTTGACTTTCATTTGATTCAATTAGCTTTGTAGAATGCATAAGACTTTCATTTGATTAATTAGCTTTGTTTGAATGAGTTTGACTTTCATTTGATTCAATTAGCTTTGTAGAATGCATTTAACTTTCATTTGATTCAATTAGTTTTGTTGAATGCATTTGACTTTAATATGATTTAAAAAGCTTTGTTTGAATGTGTTTGACTTTTATTTGATTCAATTAGTTTTGTAGAATGCATTAGACTTTCATTTGATTCAATTAGATTTGTTTGAATGTGTTTGACTTTCATTTGATTCAATTAGCTTTGTAGAATGCATTAAACTGTCATTTGATTCAATTAGCTTTGATTGAATGTGTTTCACTTTCATTTTATTCAATTAGCTTTGTTGAACGCATTTGACTTTCATTTGATTCAAAATGCTTTGTTTGAATGTGTTTGACTTTTATTTGATTCTATTAGCTTTGTAGAATGTATTAGAATTTCATTTTATTCAATTAGCTTTGTTTGAATACGTTTGACTTTTATTTCATTAAATTAGCTTTGTAGAATCCATTTAACTTTCATTCGATAGCTTTGTGGAATGCATTTGACCTTCATTTGATTCAAAAATCTTTGTTTGAATGAATTTGACTTTTATTTTATTCATTTCGCTTTGTAGAATGCATTTGACTTTCATTTGATTCAATTAGATTTGTGGAATGCATTTGACTTTCATATGATTCAAACAACTATGTTTGAATGTGTTTGACTTTCATTTGAATCAATTAGCTTTGTTTGAATGTGTTTGACTTTCATTTAATTCAATTAGCTTTGTAGAATGCATTAGACTTTCATTTGACTCAATTAGCTTTGTTTGAATGTGTTTAACTTTCATTTGATTCAATTAGCTTGGTTGAATGCATTTGACTTTCATTTGATTCAAAAAGCTTTGTTTAAATGTGTTTAACTTTTATTTGATTCTATAAGCTTTGTATAATGTAATAGAATTTCATTTGATTCAATTAGCTTTATTTGAATATGTTTGGTTTTCATTTCATTCAATGAGCCTTGTAGAATCCATTTGACTTTCATTTGATTCAATTAGCTTTGTAGAATGCATAAGACTTTCATTTGATTTAATTAGCTTTGTTTGAATGAGTTTGACTTTCATTTGATTCAATTAGTTTTGTTGAATGCATTTGACTTTCATATGATTCAAAAAGCTTTGTTTGAATGTGTTTGACTTTTATTTGATTCAATTAGTTTTGTAGAATGCATTAGACTTTCATTTGATTCAATTAGATTTGTTTGAATGTGTTTGACTTTCATTTGATTCAATTAGCTTTTTAAATTGCATTTGACTTTCATTTGATTCAATTAGCTTTTTAAAAATGCATTTGACTTTCATTTGATTCAATCAGCTTTGTTGAATGCATTTGACTTTCATTTGATTCACAAAACTTTGTTTGAATCTGTTTGACTTTCATTTGATTCAAAACGTTTTGTTTGAATGTGTTTGACTTTCATTTGATTTAATTAGCTTTGTAGAATGCATTAGACTTTAATTTAATTTAATTAGCTTTGTTTGAATGGGTTTGACTTTCAATTGATTCAATTAGCTTTGTTTGAATGCTTTTCACTTTCAATTGATTCAATAAACTTTGTAGAATGCCTTTGACTTTCATTTAATTCAATTAGCTTTGTGGAATGCATTTGACTTTCATATGATTCAAAAAGCTTTGTTTGAATGTGTTTGACTTTTATTTGAATCAATTAGCTTTGTTTGAATGTGTTTTACTTTCATTTGATTTAATTAGCTTTGTAGAATGCATTTAACTTTCATTTTAGTCAATTAGATTTGATGAATGCATTTGACTTTCATTTGATTTAAAAAGGTTTGTTTGAATGTGTTTGACTTTATTTAATTCAATTAGCTTTGTAGAAAGCATTAGACTTTCATTTGATTCAATTAGCTTAGTTTGAATTTGTTTGACTTTCATTTGATTTAATTAGCTTTGTGGAATGCATTTGACTTTCATATGATTCAAAAAGCTATGTTTGAATGTGTTTAACTTTCATTTGAATCAATTAGCTTTGTTTGAATGTGTTTTACTTTCATTTGATTTAATTAGCTTTGTTAAATGCATTTGACTTTCATTTGATCTAATTAGCTTTGATGAATGCATTTGACTTTCATTTGATTCAAAAAGGTTTTTTTGAATGTGTTTGACTTTATTTGATTCAATTAGCTTTGTAGAATGCATCAGACTTTCATTTGATTCAATTAGCTTTGATTGAATGTGTTTCACTTTCATTTTATTCAATTAGCTTTGTTGAATGCATTTGACTTTAATTTGATTCAAAATGCTTTGTTTGAATGTGTTTGACTTTTATTTGATTCTATTAGCTTTGTAGAATGTATTAGAATTTCATTTGATTCAATTAGCTTTGTTTGAATACGTTTGATATTCATTTCATTTAATTAGCTTTGTAGAATCCATTTGACTTTCATTTGATAGCTTTGTTGAATGCATTTGACCTTCATTTGGTTCAAAAAGCTTTGTTTGAATGAATTTGACTTTTATTTTATTCATTTCGCTTTGTAGAATGCATTTGACTTTCATTTGATTCAATTAGATTTGTGGGATGCATTTGACTTTCATATGATTCAAAATGCTATGTTTGAATGTGTTTGACTTTCATTTGAATCAATTAGCTTTGTTTGAATGTGTTTTACTTTCATTTGATTTAATTAGCTTTGTAGAATGCATATGACTTTCGTTTGATTCAATTAGCTTTGATGAATGCATTTGAATTTCATTTGATTCAAAAACCTTTGTTTGAATGTGTTTGACTTTCATTTTATTCAATTAGCTTTGTAGAATGCATTAGACTTTCATTTGAATCAATTAGCTTTGTTTGAATGTGTTTTACTTTCATTTGATTTAATTAGCTTTGTTAAATGCATTAAACTTTCATTTGATCTAATTAGCTTTGATGAATGCATTTGAACTTCATTTGATTCAAAAAGCTTTGTTTGAATGTGTTTGACTTTCATTTGATTCAGTTAGCTTTGTAGAATACATTAGACTTTCATTTGATTAAATTAGCTTTGATTGAATGTGTTTGACTTTCATTTGAATTAATTAGCTTTGTTTGAATGTGTTTTACTTTCATTTGATTTAATTAGCTTTGTTAAATGCATTTGACTTTCATTTGATTCAATTAGCTTTGATGAATGCATTTGACTTTCATTTGATTCAAAAAGGTTTGTTTGAATGTGTTTGACTTTCATTTGATTTAATTAGCTTTCTAGAATGCATTAGACTTTCATTTGATTCAATTAGCTTTGATTGAATGTGTTTGACATTCATTTTATTTAATTAGCTTTGTTGAATGCATTTGACTTTCATTTGATTCAAAATGCTTTGTTTGAATGTGTTTGACTTTTATTTGATTCTATTAGCTTTGTAGAATGTATTAGAATTTCATTTGATTCAATTAGCTTTGTTTGAATACGTTTGACTTTCATTTCATTTAATTAGCTTTGTAGAATCCATTTGACTTTCATTTGATAGCTTTGTTGAATGCATTTGACCTTCATTTGATTCAAAAAGCTTTGTTTGAATGAATTTGACTTTTATTTTATTCATTTCGCTTTGTAAAATGCATTTGACTTTCATTTGATTCAATTAGATTTGTGGAATGCATTTGCTTTCATATGATTCAAAAAGCTATGTTTGAATGTGTTTGACTTTCATTTGAATCAATTAGCTTTGTTTGAATGTGTTTTACTTTCATTTGATTTAATTAGCTTTGTAGAATGCATTTGACTTTCATTTGATTCAATTAGCTTTGATGAATGCATTTGACTTTCATTTGATTCAAAAAGGTTTGTTTGAATGTGTTTGACTTTATTTGATTCAATTAGCTTTGTAGAATGCATTAGACTTTCATTTGATTCAATTAGCTTTGATTGAATGTGTTTTGTTGTAGCCAAGCCTAACAACTTGGTTATGGACATTTCGTTGGTTCAAGATGTAGCATCATGCGTTGGTGCTATGCATTCTATCATTGGGCAGCAAGATATTCAACCACTTGAATTTCTTGTTGTTCTTATTAATTAGTTCGTTTTACTTCTTTTATGCTTTGAATAAGTTGTAAACTTTAATCTTATTTTAAGTTTGCAAATTAGTTATGCTCTTTAGTTCTTTTAGCTGAACATGTAATGTTACATTCACACATCAAGTACAAGATCAAGATGCATCACAAAAGCAGCCGTTTAAGCTTGTGAAGAAGGCATAAAATCCGAAACTAATTTGGAGGTATTTTAAGGCTTTAACTTGGGTGTTACAATCAGCTTCAATGAGGAGTTACAAGCTTTAAAATGAGCCTTCAAGTGGCCGTTTATTTCAGCCAGCAATGGGTACATTCAAGAGGCGTCCAAGTACATCCTTGTCTACATACATTCAAGCTTAATTCAAGGCTTGAAACAAGGGGGAGTTACACTTCACTTGCTGTTTGAATTTGGGCGTGAAAAGGGGAGCCGTTACAACTCCAAGTTGCTGCTTTGATTGGCGTGAATCAAGGGGGGGTTATACTCTCTTGTTTCTGATTTTATTTCACTCATAATTTGGAGGTTACAAACCGTCATTTGCTCTTGATGTATCTAGCTAAGTAAGGCTTCTTTTATTAATGTATCTAGACTACAAAAAGCTGATATGTACTTAGTTGGACGTGTAACAAGTGAGCTTTAAGCCACTTGACTTAGCTTGTACTTAAGATGCTTGCTCACTATAAATAGCAAGCAAATGTGAATGAAAAATCAGATTATTGCAAACAAAAAAGACTTGTCTTACATTCGTTTCTTGGATTAGAAACAAAAACCTGAAATTCTTGGATTTGGAATTTCGTTTCCTTTGCTTAGTTAGCTAGTTTAGGCTACTAGTTGGCTTGTGATCTTAGGAATCCAAAACGTTTCTTAGTGGTGTGACTGTATCTAAGAAGCCTTTGGTTCTTTAGCCTTATCTATCCCTTGGTTTATCCCTTGTGTATTTCGAGTGTTACTCCAAATATACAACATTCTTCATCTTGATCCACGATCTCACTTTCTCTTTGTCTTGCCTTTCCCTTTTGGCACACACGCTAGCCCACCAAGTTGAGGCATATTTTCTCAACTTCAAGGCTACAATTTTCACCTTCTTTTCTTCCGGTGTTTGCTTGTAATCAAACACTCTCTCCACCGTTCTAAGCCATTCTACAAACTCATCAGCATCGAGTTTGCCATCATACTCCGGAATGTCAGCCTTAATGTCATTGTTAGGCCGTGACCTTTCTCTTTCATGATAAGGTCTATCATTGTGATTGAAATTAGATTCACTCACTTCTTCATCACTATGATTGGGTAAACCCTCTTTTTGATGGCGCAACTTAATAGAAAGGTCTCTTAACTGACCTTGCAAATATTGCATTCGTTGCTCCATATCTTCTTTCTCTTGTGCAACCTTATTGACATATTCTTGCCAATTAGGGGGTGGGATGTCGGCCATGGTTTGTGTTTGGGTATGTGTTTGGGGTATTGTGTTTGGGTATTTGTTTGCTAGACCACCCTCCTTCTAGCGCCAAATGTTGTGATGAGTTTGAAGAGTTGCCGAGTTTGAGGGCAAACTCTTTTCAAGAAGGGGGGAATGTTGTAGCCAAGCCTAACAACTTGGTTATGGACATTTCGTTGGTTCAAGATGTAGCATCATGCGTTGGTGCTATGCATTCTATCATTGGACAACAAGAAATTCAAGTGGTTGAATATCTTGCTGCCCAATGATAGAATGCATAGCACCAACGCATGATGCTACATCTTGAACCAACGAAATGTCCATAACCAAGTTGTTAGGCTTGGCTACAACATTCCCCCCTTCTTGAAAAGAGTTTGCCCTCAAACTCGGCAACTCTTCAAACTCATCATAATAAGGTGACAAATCAGCCACATTAAAGGTGCTAGAAACACCATAATCTCCGGGCAACTCAACCTTGTAAGCATTATCATTCACCTTTTCAACAATGGCAAATGGACCATCACTACGAGGACTAACCTTGGACCGTCTTTTGGAAGGAAATCTTTCCTTTCGAAGGTGAATCCAAACTAAGTCACCGGGCTGAAAATGGACCTCCTTTCGTTTCTTGTCATAGTATGCCTTAGTCTTTGCATTAGCTTGTTCAATTTTGGAACGAACTTGCTCATGCATAGACTTGATTTCGTTTGCACGCACCTCGGCATCTTTGCTGAACTTGCTTGGTGAGGGAATGGGAGTGAGGTCAATAGGAGTGCACGGATTGAATCCATACACCACTTCAAAAGGACTCAAACCTGTTGTCTTGCTAGGCACACGATTGTAAGCAAACTCCGCATGAGGAAGCATCTCTTCCCATTGCTTGGGACGTTTAGTAGCCAAAGAACGCAACAAGGATCCCAAAGTTCTATTAGTCACTTCGGTTTGGCCATCTGTTTGAGGATGACTTGAAGTGCTAAAGTTCAATTTCGTGCCCATCTTCCTCCATAATGTAAGCCAAAAATGACTTAGAAATTTTGGATCACGATCACTCACCATGGATTTAGGTACACCATGTAAACGAACAATCTCATTGAAAAACAAGTTAGCAACATGAGTAGCATCATAAGTTGTATGACAAGCAATAAAATGAGCCATTTTAGAAAATCGATCAACAACAACCATTATAGAATCTTTCTTTCGTTGGGTGATAGGAAGTCCCACAACGAAATCAAGACTAATATCTTCCCATGGTGCTTGTGGAATAGGTAAGGGCAAAAGATAGCCTTGAGGTAGACTATGACTCTTGGCCTTTTGACATATCACGCATCTTTTCACAATGAACTCCACATCACGGACCAACCTAGGCCAATGAAAGTATTCTTGGATAAGAAGAGTAGTCTTCTCTATGCCAAAGTGTCCCGCCATTCCTCCTTCATGAAACTCTTTGATAAGAGATTCTCTTAGGCTTGATCTTGGAATGCACAACCTGTTTCCTTTGAACAAATAGCCATCTAAAATGTAATAATCTTTGTAAGCATGATTAGAACATTTTAAAAACAAATCACCAAAGTCATAATCATTGTGGTAACTTGCTTTTACATCATCAACACTAATCACCCTTGCTTTGAAAGAATTCAAGAGTGTATATCTCCTTGAAAGCGCATCAGCTCCTTTGTTCATGGCGCCTCTCCTATGCTTGATCACGAAATGAAAAGCTTGCAAATACTCCACCCATTTGGCATGGCGAGGTTGGAGTTTTTGTTGGCTTTGAAGATATTTGAGGGCTTCATGATCCGAATGAAGGATGAACTCCTTGGAAATGAGGTAATGCCTCCAATGGTCCAAAGCACGAACAAGAGCAAAGAACTCCTTATCATAGGTGCTATACTTCCGTTGTGCTTCATTGAGTTTTTCACTAAAGTAGGCAAGGGGACGCCCAACTTGTGATAAGACAGCACCAATACCAACTCCACTAGCATCGCACTCAACTTCAAAAACTTCATCAAAGTTAGGCAAAGCAAGAATAGGTGCACTAGTAAGTTGATGTTTTACCTCATCAAAGGCCTTTTGAGCCTTATCATTCCAAACTAACTTCTGATTTTTAGTTAGTTCCGTGATAGGTGCCATGAGAGTGCTAAAGTTCCGTACAAATCTTCTATAGAAAGAAGCAAGTCCATGAAAGCTTCGAACTTGTTGGACGGTTTGTGGTGTAGGCCACTCACGAATTGCAGCAACTGTCTTTTCATCAACTTCAATGCCTTGTGATGAAACTTTAAAGCCAAGAAAAATAACTTGGGAAGTGAAGAAATGACACTTCTCTAAGTTACCATACAACTTTTCACGTTCAAGGGCTTCAAAAACCTGTTGCAAATGCATAGAATGCTCTTCTTCCTCCCTACTATACACCAAGATATCATCAAAATAAACTACAACAAATTTACCCATGAAAGGTTGCATAACCTGATTCATAAGGCGCATAAATGTAGATGGTGCATTAGACAAACCAAATGGCATCACAAGCCATTCATAGAGGCCCTCCTTTGTCTTGAAAGCGGTTTTCCATTCATCTCCTTCGAAAATTCGAATTTGATGATAGCCACTTCTCAAATCAATTTTAGAGAACACTTTAGAACCATGCAAATCATCAAGTAAATCATTCAACCTTGGAATAGGAAACCGGTACTTGATAGTGATTTTATTGATTGACCTACTATCAACACACATTCTCCATTCTCCATTCTTCTTAGGCACAATCAAAGTAGGACAAGCACATGGACTAAGAGACTTACGAATAAGACCCTTGGATAGTAATTCTTCCACTTGCCGCTTAATCTCTTCGGTTTCTTTTGGAGTGGTTCTATAGGCCGGTTTGTTTGGGAGCATTGATCCGGGAACAAGATCAATTTTGTGTTGTATGTCACGTTTTGGGGGTAAGCCATGGGGAATGTCTTCGGGGAAAACATGGGAAAAGGTTTTGAGAAGAGGGGTGAGGAGTGGGTGTGGCTCTTCTTGTGACGGTTTGGAAGGGACATCAAGTTGGCTTAAAATGAATGGTTTGTGAGCTTTATACTCATGCAATTCTGATTTTATGAGAGTGGTAAGGTAAGTAGGGGGTGTGGATATGGGGTGACCGTTTTTGAGGTTTAGGGGGGTAAGAAGTATTTTCCGTCCATCCTTAGTGAAGGAATATGTGTTTTTTATACCCATCATGCATCACACGCCTATCAAATAACCAAGGTCTACCAAGTAAAATATGACATGCATCCATAGGTATAAACATCACACCACAATTCTTCTTCATAAGTTTTACCAATGCTAAATGATAACAAGACTTGTTGTGTTACTTGAATCCCTTTACCATGATTTAGCCATTGAATCACATAAGGTTTAGGGTGAGGAACGGTTTTTAAGTTTCAGTTTGTCTATCATTACTTGTGAAGCTACATTGGTACAACTACCTCCATCAATAATCATTGTACATACCTTTCCACCAATGGTGCAACGAGTGTGAAAGATTGACTCACGTTGCAAACTTCCTTCTTTGCCAACCATATTGCTAAGTGTGCGTCGAACCACCAAGCATTCTTGAAAATATTGCATTCGTTGCTCCATATCTTCTTTCTCTTGTGCAACCTTATTGACATATTCTTGCCAATTAGGGGGTGGGATGTCGGCCATGGTTTGTGTTTGGGTATGTGTTTGGGGTATTGTGTTTGGGTATTTGTTTGCTAGACCCCCTCCTTCTAGCGCCAAATGTTGTATATTTGGAGTAACACTCGAAATACACAAGGGATAAACCAAGGGATAGATAAGGCTAAAGAACCAAAGGCTTCTTAGATACAGTCACACCACTAAGAAACGTTTTGGATTCCTAAGATCACAAGCCAACTAGTAGCCTAAACTAGCTAACTAAGCAAAGGAAACGAAATTCCAAATCCAAGAATTTCAGGTTTTTGTTTCTAATCCAAGAAACGAATGTAAGACAAGTCTTTTTTGTTTGCAATAATCTGATTTTTCATTCACATTTGCTTGCTATTTATAGTGAGCAAGCATCTTAAGTACAAGCTAAGTCAAGTGGCTTAAAGCTCACTTGTTACACGTCCAACTAAGTACATATCAGCTTTTTGTAGTCTAGATACATTAATAAAAGAAGCCTTACTTAGCTAGATACATCAAGAGCAAATGACGGTTTGTAACCTCCAAATTATGAGTGAAATAAAATCAGAAACAAGAGAGTATAACCCCCCCTTGATTCACGCCAATCAAAGCAGCAACTTGGAGTTGTAACGGCTCCCCTTTTCACGCCCAAATTCAAACAGCAAGTGAAGTGTAACTCCCCCTTGTTTCAAGCCTTGAATTAAGCTTGAATGTATGTAGACAAGGATGTACTTGGACGCCTCTTGAAATGTACCCATTGCTGGCTGAAATAAACGGCCACTTGAAGGCTCATTTTAAAGCTTGTAACTCCTCATTGAAGCTGATTGTAACACCCAAGTTAAAGCCTTAAAATACCTCCAAATTAGTTTCGGATTTTATGCCTTCTTCACAAGCTTAAACGGCTGCTTTTGTGATGCATCTTGATCTTGTACTTGATGTGTGAATGTAACATTACATGTTCAGCTAAAAGAACTAAAGAGCATAACTAATTTGCAAACTTAAAATAAGATTAAAGTTTACAACTTATTCAAAGCATAAAAGAAGTAAAACGAACTAATTAATAAGAACAACAAGAAATTCAAGTGGTTGAATATCTTGCTGCCAATGATAGAATGCAATAGCACCAACGCATGATGCTACATCTTGAACCAACGAAATGTCCATAACCAAGTTGTTAGGCTTGGCTACAACAATTTGATTCAAAATGCTTTGTTTGAATGTGTTTGACTTTTATTTGATTCTATTAGCTTTGTAGAATGTATTAGAATTTCATTTGATTCAATTAGCTTTGTTTGAATACGTTTGACTTTTATTTCATTAAATTAGCTTTGTAGAATCCATTTAACTTTCATTTGATAGCTTTGTTGAATGCATTTGACCTTCATTTGATTCAAAAATCTTTGTTTGAATGAATTTGACTTTATTTTATTCATTTCGCTTTGTAGAATGCATTTGACTTTTATTTGATTCAATTAGATTTGTGGAATGCATTTGACTTTCATATGATTCAAACAACTATGTTTGAATGTGTTTGACTTTCATTTGAATCAATTAGCTTTGTTTGAATGTGTTTGACTTTCATTTTATTCAATTAGCTTTGTAGAATGCATTAGACTTTCATTTGACTCAATTAGCTTTGTTTGAATGTGTTTAACTTTCATTTGATTCAATTAGCTTGGTTGAATGCATTTGACTTCATTTGATTCAAAAGCTTTGTTTAAATGTGTTTAACTTTCATTTGATTCTATAAGCTTTGTATAATGTAATAGAATTTCTTTTGATTCAATTAGCTTTATTTGAATATGTTTGGTTTTCATTTCATTCAATGAGCCTTGTAGAATCCATTTGACTTTCATTTGATTCAATTAGCTTTGTAGAATGCATAAGACTTTCATTTGATTTAATTAGCTTTGTTTGAATTAGTTTGACTTTCATTTGATTCAATTAGCTTTGTAGAATGCATTTAACTTTCATTTGATTCAATTAGTTTTGTTGAATGCATTTGACTTTAATATGATTTAAAAGCTTTGTTTGAATGTGTTTGACTTTTATTTGATTCAATTAGTTTTGTAGAATGCATTAGACTTTCATTTGATTCAATTAGATTTGTTTGAATGTGTTTGACTTTCATTTGATTCAATTAGCTTTTTAAAAAATGCATTTGACTTTCATTTGATTCAATTAGCTTTTTTTTGACTTTCATTGATTCAATCAGCTTTGTTGAATGCATTTGACTTTCATTTGATTCAAAAAGCTTTGTTTGAATCTGTTTGACTTTCATTTGATTCAAAACGTTTTGTTTGAATGTGTTTGACTTTCATTTGATTTAATTAGCTTTGTAGAATGCATTAGACTTTAATTTGATTTAATTAGCTTTGTTTGAATGTGTTTGACTTTCA
>NW_018744770.1:0-41199 GCF_001683475.1 Chenopodium quinoa
AATCAAATGAGAGTCAAATACATTCAAACAAAGCTAATTAAATCAAATAAAAGTCAAATACATTCTACAAAGCTAATTGAATCAAATGAAAGTCAAACACATTCAAACAAAGCTAATTGAATTAACTGAAAGTCAAATACATTGAACAAAGCGAATTGAATCAAATGAAAGTCAAACACATTCAAACAAAGCAAATTGAATCAAATGAAAGTCAAACACATTCAAACAAAGATTTCGTATTAAATGAAAGTCAATACATTCTACAAAGCTAATTGAATCAAATGAAAGTCAAACACATTCAAATAAAGCTATTTGAATCAAATGAAAGTCAAATACATTCTACAAAGCTAATTGAATCAAATGAAAGTCAAACACATTCAAACAAAGCTATTTGAATCAAATGAGAGTCAAATAAATTCAAACAAAGCTAATTAAATCAAATAAAAGTAAAATACATTGTACAAAGCTAATTGCATCAAATGAAAGTCAATCACATTCAAACAAAGCCTTTTTAAATCAAATGAAAGTCAAAACATTCAAAAAAAGATTTTTAATTAAATGAAAGTCAAACACATTCAACAAAGCATTAAAGTGAAATGCATTCTACAAAGCAAATTGAATTAAATGAAATTCAAACACATTTCAAACAAACTATTTGAATCAAATGACAGTCAAATACATTCTACAAAGCTAATTGAATCAATTGAAAGTCAAACACATTCAAACAAAGCTATTTGAATCAAATAAAAGTCAAACACATTCAAACAAAGCTAATTGAATCAAATGAAAGTCAAACACATTCAAACAAATCTATTTTAATTAAATAAATGTCAAATACATTCTACACAACTAATTGAATCAAATGAAAGTCAAACACATTCAAACAAAGCTATTTGATGAAATGAAAGTCAAATACATTCTACAATGCAAATTGAAACAAATGAAAGTCAAACACAGTCAAATAAAGTTATTTGACTCAAATGAAAGTCAAATACATTATACAAAGCTAATTGAATCAAATGAAAGTCAAACACATTCAAATAAAGCTATTTGAATCAAATGAATGTCAAATACGTTCTACAAAGCTAATTGTATCAAATGAAAGTCAAACGCAATCAAATAAAGCTATTTGAGTCAAATGAAAGTCAAACACATTCAAACAAAGTAGTTTAAATTAAATGAAAGTGAAATGTATTCTACAAGCTAATTGAATCAAATGAAAGTTAAACGCATTAAAACAAAGCTATTTGAATCAAATGAGAGTTAAATACATTCTACAAAGCTAATTGAATCAAAAATGAAAGTCAAACACATTGAAACAAAGCTAATTGAATCAAATGAAAGTCAAATACATTCAACAAAGCTAATTGATTCAAATAAAATTCAGACACAAACAAAGCTAATTGAATCAAATGAAAGTGAAGCACATTCAAACAAAGCTATTTTAATCGAATGAAAGTCAATTACATTCTACAAAGCTAATTGAATCAAATGAAAGTCAAACACATTCAAACAAAGCTATTTGAATCTAATGAAAGTCAAACACATTCAAAACAAAGCTATTTGAATCAAATGAGAGTCAAATGCATTAAAACAAAGCTAATTAAATCAAATAAAAGTCTAATACATTCTACAAAGCTAATTGAATTAAATTAAAGTCAAACACATTCAAACAAATCTAATTGAATCAAATGAAAGTCAAACACATTCAAACAAAGCTAATTAAATCAAATGAAAGTCAAGCATTTTCAAACAAAAGCTATTTTTAATCAAATGAAAGTCAAATACATTCTACAAAGCTAATTGAATCGAATGAAAGTAAAATACATTCAAACAAAGCTATTTGAATCAAATGAAAGTCAAACACATTTAAACAAAGCTATTTGAATCAAATGAGAGTCAAATAAATTTAAACAAAGCTAATTAAAATCAAATAAAAGTGAAATACATTCTACAAAGCTAATTGAATCGAATGAAAGTAAAAACACATTCAAACAAAGCTATTTGAATCAAATGAAAGTCAAACACATTCAAACAAAGCTATTTGAATCAAATGAAAGTCAATTACATTCTACTAAGCTAATTGAATCAAATGAAAGTTAAACACATTCAAATAAAGCTATTCGAATCAAATGACAGTCAAATACTTTCTACAAAGCTAATTGTATCAAATGAAAGTCAAACATATTCAAACAAAGCTATTTGAATTTAATGAAAGTGAAATGCATTCTACAAAGCTAATTGAATCAAATGAAAGTGAAACACATTTAAACAAAGCTATTTGAATCAAATGAAGAGTCAAATACGTTCAAACAAAGCTAATTAAATCAAATAAAAGTCAAATACATTCTACAAAGCTAATTGAATCAAATGAAAGTCAAACACATTCAAACAAAGCTATTTGAATCAAATGAGAGTCAAATAAAATTCAAAACAAAGCTAAATTAAATCAAATAAAAGTAAAACACATTCTACAAAGCTAATTGCATCAAATGAAAAGTCAAACACATTTCAAACAAAGCTAATCGAATCTAATGACAGTCAAGCACATTCAAAACAAAGCTATTTTAATCGAATGAAAGTCAATTACATTCTACAAAGCTAATTGAATCAAATGAAAGTCAAACACATTCAAACAAAGCTATTTGAATCAAATGAAAGTCAAACACATTCAAAGAAAGCTATTTGAATCAAATGAGAGTCAAATACATTCAAACAAAAGCTAATTAAATCAAATAAAAGTCTAATACATTCTACAAAGCTAATTGAATTAAATTAAAGTCAAACACATTCAAACAAATCTAATTGAATCAAATGAAAGTCAAACACATTCAAACAAAGCTAATTAAATCAAATGAAAGTCAAGCACATTCAAACAAAGCTATTTTAATCAAATGAAAGTAAAATACATTCTACAAAGCTAATTGAATCGAATGAAAGTAAAACACATTCAAACAAAGCTATTTGAATCAAATGAAAGTCAAACACATTTTAAACAAAGCTATTTGAATCAAATGAGAGTCAAATAAATTTAAACAAAGCTAATTAAATCAAATAAAAGTGAAATACATTCTACAAAGCTAATTGAATCGAATGAAAGTAAAACACATTCAAACAAAGCTATTTGAATCAAATGAAAGTCAAAACACATTCAAACAAAGCTATTTGAATCAAATGAAAGTCAATTACATTCTACTAAGCTAATTGAATCAAATGAAAGTCAAAACACATTCAAATAAAGCTATTTGAATCAAATGACAGTCAAATACGTTCTACAAAGCTAATTGTATAAAATGAAAGTCAAACACATTCAAACAAAGCTATTTGAATAAAATGAAAGTGAAATGCATTCTACAAAGCTAATTGAATCAAATGAAAGTGAAACACATTCAAACAAAGCTATTTGAATCAAATGAGAGTCAAATACATTCAAACAAAGCTAATTAAATCAAAATAAAAGTCAAATACATTCTACAAAGCTAATTGAATCAAATGAAAGTCAAACACATTCAAACAAAGCTAATTGAATTAACTGAAAGTCAAATACATTGAACAAAGCGAATTGAATCAAATGAAAGTCAAACACATTCAAACAAAGCTAATTGAATCAAATGAAAGTCAAACACATTCAAACAAAGATTTCGTATTAAATGAAAAGTAAAATACATTCTACAAAGCTAATTGAATCAAATGAAAGTCAAACACATTCAAATAAAGGTATTTGAATCAAATGAAAGTCAAATACATTCTACAAAGCTAATTGAATCAAATGAAAGTCAAACACATTCAAACAAAGCTATTTGAATCAAATGAGAGTCAAATAAATTCAAACAAAGCTAATTAAATCAAATAAAAGTAAATACATTGTACAAAGCTAATTGCATCAAATGAAAGTCAATCACATTCAAACAAAGCCTTTTCAATCAAATGAAAGTCAAAACACATTCAAAAAAAGATTTTTAATTTAAATTAAAGTCAAACACATTCAAACAAAAGCTATATAAATCAGGTTAAAGTGAAATGCATTCTACAAAGCAAATTGAATTAAATGAAATTCAAACACATTCAAACAAAACTATTTGAATCAAATGACAGTCAAATACATTCTACAAAGCTAATTGAATCAATTGAAAGTCAAACACATTCAAACAAAGCTATTTGAATCAAATGAAAGTCAAACACATTCAAACAAAGCTAATTGAATCAAATGAAAGTCAAACACATTCAAACAAATCTATTTTAATTAAATAAATGTTAAATACATTCTACACAACTAATTGAATCAAAGGAAAGTCAAGCACATTCAAACAAAGCTATTTGATGAAAATGAAAGTCAAATACATTCTACAATGCAAATTGAAACAAATGAAAGTCAAACACAGTCAAATAAAGTTATTTGACTCAAATGAAAGTCAAATACATTCTACAAAGCTAATTGAATCAAATGAAAGTGAAACACATTCAAACAAAGCTATTTGAATCAAATGAAAGTCAAACATATTCAAACAAAGATTTTGAATCAAATGAAAGTCAAATACATTCTACAAAGCTAATTGAATCAAATGAAAGTCAAACACATTCAAACAAAGCTAATCGAATCTAATGACAGTCAAGCACATTCAAACAAAGCTATTTTAATCGAATGAAAGTCAATTACATTCTACAAAGCTAATTGAATCAAATGAAAGTCAAACACATTCAAACAAAGATATTTGAATCAAATGAAAGTCAAACACATTCAAAGAAAGCTATTTGAATCAAATGAGAGTCAAATACATTCAAACAAAGCTAATTAAATCAAATAAAAGTCTAATACATTCTACAAAGCTAATTGAATTAAATTAAAGTCAAACACATTCAAACAAATCTAATTGAATCAAATGAAAGTCAAACACATTCAAAACAAAGCTAATTAAATCAAATGAAAGTCAAGCACATTCAAACAAAGCTATTTTAATCAAATCAAAGTCAAATACATTCTACAAAGCTAATTGAATCGAATGAAAGTAAAACACATTCAAACAAAGCTATTTGAATCAAATGAAAGTCAAACACATTTAAACAAAGCTATTTGAATCAAATGAGAGTCAAAGAAATTTAAACAAAGCTAATTAAATCAAATAAAAGTGAAATACATTCTACAAAGCTAATTGAATCGAATGAAAGTAAAACACATTCAAACAAAGCTATTTGAATCAAATGAAAGTCAAACACATTCAAACAAAGCTATTTGAATCAAATGATAGTAAATTACATTCTACTAAGCTAATTGAATCAAATGAAAGTCAAACACATTCAAACAAAGCTATTTGAATCAAATGATAGTCAAATACGTTCTACAAAGCTAATTGTATAAAATGAAAGTCAAACACATTCAAACAAAGCTATTTGAATAAAATGAAAGTGAAATGCATTCTACAAAGCTAATTGAATCAAATGAAAGTGAAACACATTCAAACAAAGCTATTTGAATCAAATGAGAGTCAAATACATTCAAACAAAGCTAATTAAATCAAATAAAAGTCAAATACATTCTACAAAGCTAATTGAATCAAATGAAAGTCAAACACATTCAAACAAAGCTAATTGAATTAACTGAAAGTCAAATACATTGAACAAAGCGAATTTAATCAAATGAAAGTCAAACACCTTCAAACAAAGCTAATTGAATCAAATGAAAGTCAAACACATTCAAACAAAGATTTCGTATTAAATGAAAGTCAAATACATTCTACAAAGCTAATTGAATCAAATGAAAGTCAAACACATTCTAATAAAGCTATTTGAATCAAATGAAAGTCAAATACATTCTACAAAGCTAATTGAATCAAATGAAAGTCAAACACATTCAAACAAAGCTATTTGAATCAAATGAGAGTCAAATAAATTCAAACAAAGCTAATTAAATCAAATAAAAGTAAAATACATTGTACAAAGCTAATTGCATCAAATGAAAGTCAATCACATTCAAACAAAGCCTTTTAAATCAAATGAAAGTCAAACACATTCAAAAAAAGATTTTTAATTTAAATGAAAGTCAAACACATTCAAACAAAGCTATTTGAATCGAATGAAAGTCAAACACATTCAAACAAAGCTATTTGAATCAAATGAAAGTCAAACACATTCAAACAAAGCTATTTGAATCAAATGAGAGTCAAATACATTAAAAAAAGCTAATTAAAGCAAATAAAAGTCTAATACATTCTACAAAGCTAATTGAATTAAATTAAAGTCAAACACATTCAAAACAAATCTAATTGAATCAAATGAAAGTCAAACACATTCAAACAAAGCTAATTAAATCAAATGAAATTCAAGCTCATTCAAACAAAGCTATTTTAATCAAATGAAAGTCAAATACATTCTACAAAGCTAATTGAATCGAATGAAAGTAAAACACATTCAAACAAAGCTATTTGAATCAAATGAAAGTCAAAACACATTCAAACAAAGCCTTTTAAATCAAATGAAAGTCAAACACATTCTAAAAAAGCTTTTTAATTTCAATGAAAGTCAAACACATTCAAACAAAGCTATATAAATCAAATGAAAGTGAAATGCATTCTACAAAGAAAATTGAATTAAATGAAATTCAAACACATTCAAACAAAGCTATTTGAATCAAATGACAGTCAAATACATTCTACAAAGCAAATTGAATCAAATGAAAGTAAAACACAGTCAAACAAAGCTAATTAAATCAAATAAAAGTCAAATACATTCTACAAAGCTAATTGAATCATATAAAAGTCAAACACATTCAAACAAAGCTAATTGAATAAAATGGAAGTCAAATACATTCTACAATGCTAATTGAATTAAATTAAAGTCAAACACATTTAAAATAAGCTAATTGAATTTAATGAAAGTCAAACACATTCAAACAAAGCTTTCGAATCAAGTGAAAGTCAAATACATTCTACAAAGCTAATTGAATCAACTGAAAGTCAAACACATTCAAACAAAGCTATTTGAATCAAATGAAAGTCAAATACATTCTACTAAGCTAATTGAATCAAATGAAAGTCAAACACATTCAAACAAAGCTATTTGAATCAAATGACAGTCAAATACGTTCTACAAAGCTAATTGTATCAAATGAAAGTCAAACACATTCAAACAAAGCTATTTGAATAAAATGAAAGTGAAATGCATTCTACAAAGCTAATTGAATCAAATGAAAGTGAAACACATTCAAACAAAGCTATTTGAATCAAATGAGAGTCAAATACATTCAAACAAAGCTAAATAAATCAAATAAAAGTCAAATACATTCTACAAAGCTAATTGAATCAGATGAAAGTCAAACACATTCAAACAAAGCTATTTTAATTAAATGAATGTCAAATACATTCAACAAAGCGAATTGAATCAAATGAAAGTCAAACTCATTCAAACAAAGATTTCGTATTAAATGAAAGTCAAATACATTCTACAAAGCTAATTGAATCAAATGAAAGTCAAACACATTCAAATAAAGCTATTAGAATCAAATGAAAGTCAAATACATTCTACAAAGCTAATTGAATCAAATGAAAGTCAAACACATTCAAACAAAGCTATTTGAATCAAATGAGAGTCAAATAAATTCAAACAAAGCTAATTAAATCAAATAAAAGTAAAATACATTCAACAAAGCTAATTGAATCAAATGAAAGTCAAACACATTCAAACAAAGCTAATTGAATCAAATGAAAGTCAAGCACATTCAAACAAAGCTATTTTAATCGAATGAAAGTCAATTACATTCTACAAAGCTAATTGAATCAAATGAAAGTCAAACACATTCAAACAAAGCTATTTGAATCAAATGAAAGTCAAACACATTCAATCAAAGCTATTTGAATCAAATGAGAGTCAAATACATTAAAAAAAGCTAATTAAATCAAATAAAAGTCTAATACATTCTACAAAGCTAATTGAATTAAATTAAAGTCAAACACATTCAAACAAATCTAATTGAATCAAATGAAAGTCAAACACATTCAAACAAAGCTATTTGAATCAAATGAAAGTCAAACACATTCAAACAAAGCTATTTGAATCAAATGAAAGTCAAAACACATTCAAACAAAGCTATTTGAATCAAATGAGAGTCAAATACATTAAAAAAAGCTAATTAAATCAAATAAAAGTCTAATACATTCTACAAAGCTAATTGAATTAAATTAAAGTCAAACACATTCAAACAAATCTAATTGAATCAAATGAAAGTCAAACACATTCAAACAAAGCTAATTAAATCAAATGAAATTCAAGCTCATTCAAACAAAGCTATTTTAATCAAATGAAAGTCAAATACATTCTACAAAGCTAATTGAATCGAATGAAAGTAAAACACATTCAAACAAAGCTATTTGAATCAAATGAAAGTCAAAACACATTCAAACAAAGCCTTTTAAATCAAATGAAAGTCAAACACATTCTAAAAAAGCTTTTTAATTTCAATGAAAGTCAAACACATTCAAACAAAGCTATATAAATCAAATGAAAGTGAAATGCATTCTACAAAGAAAATTGAATTAAATGAAATTCAAACACATTCAAACAAAGCTATTTGAATCAAATGACAGTCAAATACATTCTACAAAGCAAATTGAATCAAATGAAAGTCAAACACAGTCAAACAAAGCTAATTAAATCAAATAAAAGTCAAATACATTCTACAAAGCTAATTGAATCATATAAAAGTCAAACACATTCAAACAAAGCTAATTGAATAAAATGGAAGTCAAATACATTCTACAATGCTAATTGAATTAAATTAAAGTCAAACACATTTAAAATAAGCTAATTGAATTTAATGAAAGTCAAACACATTCAAACAAAGCTTTCGAATCAAGTGAAAGTCAAATACATTCTACAAAGCTAATTGAATCAACTGAAAGTCAAACACATTCAAACAAAGCTATTTGAATCAAATGAAAGTCAAATACATTCTACTAAGCTAATTGAATCAAATGAAAGTCAAACACATTCAAACAAAGCTATTTGAATCAAATGACAGTCAAATACGTTCTACAAAGCTAATTGTATCAAATGAAAGTCAAACACATTCAAACAAAGCTATTTGAATAAAATGAAAGTGAAATGCATTCTACAAAGCTAATTGAATCAAATGAAAGTGAAACACATTCAAACAAAGCTATTTGAATCAAATGAGAGTCAAATACATTCAAACAAAGCTAAATAAATCAAATAAAAGTCAAATACATTCTACAAAGCTAATTGAATCAGATGAAAGTCAAACACATTCAAACAAAGCTATTTTAATTAAATGAATGTCAAATACATTCAACAAAGCGAATTGAATCAAATGAAAGTCAAACACATTCAAACAAAGATTTCGTATTAAATGAAAGTCAAATACATTCTACAAAGCTAATTGAATCAAATGAAAGTCAAACACATTCAAATAAAGCTATTAGAATCAAATGAAAGTCAAATACATTCTACAAAGCTAATTGAATCAAATGAAAGTCAAACACATTCAAACAAAGCTATTTGAATCAAATGAGAGTCAAATAAATTCAAACAAAGCTAATTAAATCAAATAAAAGTAAAATACATTCAACAAAGCTAATTGAATCAAATGAAAGTCAAACACATTCAAACAAAGCTAATTGAATCAAATGAAAGTCAAGCACATTCAAACAAAGCTATTTTAATCGAATGAAAGTCAATTACATTCTACAAAGCTAATTGAATCAAATGAAAGTCAAACACATTCAAACAAAGCTATTTGAATCAAATGAAAGTCAAACACATTCAATCAAAGCTATTTGAATCAAATGAAAGTCAAATACATTTTACAAAGCTAATTTAATCAAATGAAAGTCAAGCACATTCAAACAAAGCTATTTTAATCAAATGAAAGACAAATACATTCTACCAAGCTAATTAAATCAAATGAAAGTAAAACACATTCAAACAAAGCTATTTGAATCAAATGAAAGTCAAACACATTCAATCAAAGCTATTTGAATCAAATGAGAGTCAAATACATTAAAACAAAGCTAATTAAATCAAATAAAAGTCTAATACATTCTACAAAGCTAATTGAATTAAATTAAAGTCAAACACATTCAAACAAAGCTAATTGAATCAAATGAAAGTCAAACACATTCAAACAAAGATTTTGAATCAAATGAAAGTCAAATACATTCTACAAAGCTAATTGAATCAAATGAAAGTCAAACACATTCAAATAAAGCTATTTGAATCAAATGAAAGTCAAATACATTCTACAAAGCTAATTGAATCAAATGAAAGTCAAACACATTCAAACAAAGATATTTGAATCAAAGGAGAGTCAAATAAATTCAAACAAAGCTAATTAAATCAAATAAAAGTAAAATACAATCTACAAAGCTAATAGAATCAAATGAAAGTCAAACACATTCAAACAAAGCCTTTTAAATCAAATGAAAGTCAAACACATTCAAAAAAAGCTATATAAATTAAATGAAAGTGAAATGCATTCTACAAAGGAAATTGAATTAAATGAAATTCAAACACATTCAAACAAAGCTATTTGAATCAAATGACTGTCAAACACATTCTACAAAGCTAATTGAATCAATTGAAAGTCAAACACATTCAAACAAAGTTATTTGACTCAAATGAAAGTCAAATACATTCTACAAAGCTAATTGAATCAAATGAAAGTCAAACACATTCAAATAAAGCTATTTTAATCAAATGAAAGTCAAATACGTTCTACAAAGCTAATTGATTAGGGGATTTTTATCCACCAATCACCGTCTGACAAGTGGACCAACCAGGTTCCGCCACGTGTCCTTCACGTAGGCCAATAGGAGCCTGCCACGTGTCAATCACAGATACGTCCTCTACGGACCAATTGAGACACGCCACGTGTCCACCCATGCCAAATGGGAAAAACCGGCCAACAAGGCCCAATCCTGTTTAGAGGCCCGGTCAGCCCTAGGTTTACCCTAAACCTAGAGAGTGGCACGCTTCTCAAGACTATAAATACTTAATTAATCCTCATTAAGTGGGAAGGAACAGAAACAGAAACAGAAGAGGACTGAAACATTACGGAACACACTAATAACCGGCTGATCTCGTTAACAAAGCAGATTACCAACATTAAACTCTCTCACCTAGAGAGACCTTATTACTTTAATTTCCGCATTAATTACTCCTTAATCAGGTACTAACTTGACCGTTGGAGGCGGAGCTCTCAGGAGTCTCCGTTATTTTGCAGGTACAGGCGTCCGGTTCCAGTCTCGGAATTGTAACTCTCCCGCAGGACATCAGAAAACCCCGAAACATTTGGCGCCGTCTGTGGGGAGAGTACTTTAGAGATGGCATCCAAGTCTGTACCGACTCCTGAAGAGAGGCGTCCCCTAGACGACCCTCAAGTTCAGTCGGACCATGACACCGAAAGTGAATTTGAAGTTGAAACTCATACAGCTCCAGACGGGACCCTAAGGGCCCGACGTACCCGTCATACCGAAAGGAGGGAACGGGAGCATCTTCAAACAGGAAGCGAGCCAGCAGGCGCACCGCCTGCTCGGCAACAGCCGACTGACGGGTCTGCTCCCATCACAAGAAACGAACTCATGACCTTCATGAGGGACTTCAAGGGAGAGATTCAAGAGTTGATCAACAAGAAGCCGCCTGCTTCAGTCAAGGAGCAGTCGGCCAAGAAACCTTCCACTTCACTGAAGAGGAAGCCAGTTCAAGGGCGAGAGGCGACTCGTCATCCTAAATCTAGGAAGCGGGAGCCACCTGCCCTTGATTTCACAAAATTCCGTTATCCTACAGGAAATAGGAAACCGGTTCGTCATATTCAGGCGGACGGGTCAAAGCAAACGTTCACAGATGCTCAGCTACTGCTAGAGCAGAAGAAGAGTGACCGATTGTCAGAGTCGGCTTCTACTTCAGACTTTCAAGACAGTTTGCGAAATGCCTCGATGAGGCATACTCAGTCGTACCATGAGAGTCAGTCAGGCGGCACCTCCCGTCAGTCCGGCTTTCATAGTGCCCAGGCGGTACCAAACTTACCATTTGTGCCGCAACAACAGTATTTTATGCAGCCACCTCCATTTGGTGGACCTACAGCAAAAAACGTCCAACATATGGACTGGCAGCTACGGTTGCTTAGACTTGGTGAACAACCGTCGGCCTTCTCCAAGGAAATTACTGAAGCCGCTCAGCCGGCCAAAGTGAAAAAATGTACTAGTAGGCGCCTATGACGGCACTACTAACCTAGAAGACCATCTGATGGCATTCACCAACCTGATGTACCTTCAAGGGTTGGATGATCCCACTTGGTGCAAGTGTTTCCCAGCGACTCTCAAAGGAATCGCACAGCAATGGTTCGGCAACCTGCCGACTGGTTGTGTAAATAGCTTCAGGACGCTTGCTTACTTATTTGCCTCCAACTTCGCCATGAACATCCCTGCGAAGAAAACGACCCTTGATTTGGGAACAATTCAGCAGGGCGAGAAGGAGGGGCTTCGCTCTTACATCAGGCGGTTCAACCTGATGAGAATACAGATTCAAGGGTTACCGGATGAGGTAGCTTATACCGACTTTTTTAGAGGTCTCAAAGATGGGTCTACCTTCAAATTTGATTTGGTTCGAAAAAGGGTGGCGACTCTTCAAGAGGCCTTGATTGAAGCAGAAGCCTATATACAGGCGACTGATCTGTGTACGATAAAACAGTCGGACGGGAAAAGGTTCGACAAAAGAGAAGGACGACAGAAACAGTCGTCAAACAAAGATAAGAAAAGAAAAGAGGTCTGGGCGGCTGATTCCTCTAAACAGCCGGCCCAGAAAAAGAAAAATGAATTCAAACCATACTCCCCAAAGTATGTGTTTAACAAGGATAACCAGTTTATCCTAAAAGAAATAAAGGGACGGATCTCAATTGAGAACCAAGATAAAATCTGTGCTTATCATGATGACGTTGGTTATCACACCAATGATTGCATCAGTCTCATGCGGTACCTAGACCGCCTGGCTGAGCAAGGTGATCTTGACACTTATGTCAAGAAATCTACGGGGAACACTTCCTCAAAAAAGCTGTCGGCCAAAAAGAATCAACAGGCCGACAGCTCCGATACAGATGATGCAGTCGTCTACACCATTGCAGGCGGCTTCTCAAGAGGCGGCCCCACTATTAGGGGCAACAAAGATAATATAAGGCGGTTAGATGTAAATTCCGTTCACCAAGGACGGCCGTCCAAATATACATTTCCTGAGATTGTCATCACTGAAGAGGATCTAGGAGGGGTAAGGGGGCCGCATGACGACCCTCTCGTTATTGAATGTAAAGTGGCCAACCAGAGAGTTGGCCGAATCCTCATAGATACCGGGAGCTCCTCAGATCTCATCAGCAGCAAATGTCTGTCGAAACTGAAATATCAGACTGACTGCATACATCCGGCCTCCCACCCTTTAATAGGGTTTGGAGGAGGAGTCGTCCACCCACTGGGACGAGTAGATTTGCCCATTCGCCTTGGCGAAAAAGGGGAAGGACGACACATGGTAGTCCGGTTCCTAGTAGTAGAGGAACTCTCGGCCTACAACATGATTCTGGGTCGACCAACCCTGAATAATTCCAAGGCTGTTATAATCCCGTCTCTTATGCTGCTCAAGTTTGAGAGGGATAATGGAACAGTCGGCTCCCAAAGGGGAGATCAGAGGATGGCCCGAGAGTGCTATCTCTCGGATGTCAAGCCCACTGTTATGGCCACTGGGTCAAGTGGAGAAAAAACAGACCTTGACAATGTCAAGGAGAGTGCGCCTGTTCAAGAAACAAGCGGCAAAAAGAGAAAGGCGTCCCAGACAGAGTCCGCAAGAAAAGCGAGAAAATAGCAATCATTGGCAGAGGAGCGGCCGGATGAGTTCCGCCCTCAGCCGGCTGGTGAGCATGCGGACCTGATCTTAGACGACTCACGTCCTGACCGAACAGTCAAAGTTGGGACGACTGCTCTGAGAAACCTTGGTGACGACTTTCACAACCTATTGAAAGAATACAAGGACATCTTTGCATTTGAAGTCCATGAAATGCCAGACATTAGTCCTAATCTGGCGGTACATAAACTCGCTGTGGATCCGAAAAAGAAGTCGGTACGGCAAAAGAAGCGGAACCATGGCGAAGAAAGAAGTCAGGCGGCAGCCGCCGAAGTTAAAAAATTACTTGATGCAGGGTTCATTCGGCAATGTTACTTCCCTGACTGGGTTGCAAATGTGGTGCTTGTTAAAAAGCCGAATGGCACCTGGCGAATGTGTGTAGACTACACAGACTTAAACAAGGCGTGCCCCAAAGAAAGTTACCCTCTACCTAAAATTGATAACCTGGTCGACTCAACAGCCGGCCATGCCTTGATGAGTTTCATGGACGCCTATTCTGGTTTCCATCAAATTCCCTTATGGAAGAAAGATCAGGAGAAGACGGCCTTCGTCACTGATCAGGGGTTATACTGTTACACGGTCATGCCGTTTGGTCTTAAGAATGCCCCGGCTACCTTCCAACGAATGATAAACACTGTGTTCTTTGATCAGATTGGGAGAAACGTCGAGGCATATATTGATGATATGATTGTCAAGACTAAACTTCAGAAAGATCATCTAACGGACCTCCGAGAAACTTTCGCCACACTCAGGCGGCACCATGTCATGCTCAATCCCAAGAAATGTGTATTTGGAGTTGAGTCTGGGAAATTTCTCGGATTCCTTATCAATCAGAGAGGAATAGAAGCCAACCCTGAGAAGGTGCAGGCGGTCACTGACATGCAGTCGCCTCGTACCATCCGAGAGGTTCAGAAGTTAACAGGTTGTCTGGCGGCCTTGGGAAGATTTCGAAGCCGATCAGGCGACAAATGCCTATACTTTTTCCAGGCAATTAAGAAAAAGGCAAGGTTTGAATGGGGGCCGGATGGTGAGGCCGCCTTCCAGAAATTAAAAGGTCACTTGCATTCCTTGCCGAGGCTGGTCAGCCCTTTGCCCAAAGAGGTTCTCTACATGTACCTGGCCGTCACTGATCATGCGTTAAGCGCTGTTCTCCTTGCTGAAAGGGACGGCTCTCAGCTCCCGGTCTACTTTGTCAGTCACGTACTGAAAAATGCCGAGTTGAGGTATCCCCTAGTGGAGAAATTTTGTCTTGCACTCTTCATGGCTGTTAAAAAATTGAAGCCCTACTTTTTAGCACATACAATCGTCGTGTATACAGACCAACCTATCAAGCGGCCGCTGACCATCATGGAGTCGTCAGGCCGAATGATCAAATGGGCCATAGAAATACAGAGCCTCGAAGTTACTTTCGAGCCTAGAAAAGCAGTGAAGGGGCAAGCCTTTGCTGACTTTATTGTAGAGATGACTCGTCCTCCTGACTCACAAGTTTCAGACCAAGTATGGAAGGTATATGTGGACGGAAGCTCTACTTCAAATGGTTGTGGAGCAGGCGTCATATGTCAGTCGCCAGAGGGCAACAGGTTCGAGTATGCTCTACGCTTCAGTTTTCAGGCTTCAAACAATGAGGCAGAATATGAAGCTTTACTAGCTGGGATCCGCATGTCCAAGGCGGCAGGGGCAACAAAAATAGACGCCTGTTCCGATTCACAATTGATAGTGAGTCAGTACAATGGCGAATACGAAGCAACCCATCCGGCCATGATCAAGTATTTACAGGCGGTCCGACAAGCAGTCGGCTCCCTTGAGGATTTCCATCTGATCCAAGTGCCGAGATCAGAAAACAACCAGGCGGATGCACTGTCAAAATTAGCATCATCCGCCTCCTCTGATACTCCTCGAACTGTTTTTTGGGAAGTAATGGAGAAGAGAAGCATCGAGGAAGACCCTATTGGAATCCTAGACAGAAGCTCAACCTGGATGGATTCAATCAGGGCATATATGACAAACGGTACGCAGCCGGATGATCCTCAACAGGCGGCAGCACTGAAAAAACGAGCCTCCTGTTTTGAAATGATAAAGGGAGAACTTCACAAGAGGGGGTACCTTCAACCCTTCTTAAAGTGTGTTACTCCAGAAAAGGGACGAGAGATACTAGATGATCTTCACTCTGGTTACTGCGCTTCTCATATAGGTGGTAGGATGCTTGCTCAAAGGGCAAGGCGGCAGGGCTACTTTTGACCTACTTTGGAAGCAGATGCAATGGAGATGGTGAAAAAATGTGACAAGTGCCAAAGGTTTGGCAAACTAATTCATCGTCCGGCTACTGACCTCACTACCATTCACAGCCCACTACCGTTTGCTAAGTGGGGCATGGACATTCTGGGTCCATATACGCCTGCTACAGGCGGAAGGAGGTACATACTTGTTGCCGTCGACTACTTCACTAAATGGGTAGAGGCGGAGGCGGTAAAGGGAATCAAGATGAAAGATGTAATTTCATTCATTTGGAAAAATGTCATCACTCGGTTCGGGGTTCCCATGTCTATGGTTTTTGATAATGGTCCCCAATTTGAGACGCCTGTTCTCAAAAGCTGGTTGGGAGACCAAGGAATTGCACACTACTTTGCATCTGTCGGCCGTCCACAAGCAAACGGCCAGGTAGAAGCCTTTAATAAAATCATCTCAGACGGTCTCAAGAAAAAGATTGAACGAGCAGGCGGCCTATGGGCGGATGAACTACCACATGTTCTCTGGGCCATTAGGACGACTGAAAAAGGGGCGACTGGAAAAACTCCATTCCTCCTAACTTACGGTGCGGAAGTTGTTCTTCCAATAGAACACTACGAGCCGACTCTTCGAGTAATGCTATATGACGAAGAGGCAAACTGGGAAGCCATGCGCCTGGCATTAGACTCACTTCCTGAAAAGAGGGGCAATGCTGTCTTGCGCCATGAGATCTATCGCCTGAGAATGACTAGATCATACAACAAAAAAGTACACAGGCGTCCACTCAAAGTAGGGGACTTTGTACTTAGAAAAATGGAAGCAGTTGGTAGGGCTAATGAGTCTAGCAAACTAACTCCCAACTGGGAAGGACCCTACCGAATCTATGAGGAAGTCAGGGACGGTACCTACCGTCTGGAAACACCAGACGGACAACCGTTGCCTCGAACTTGGAATGTAGATAATCTTAAAAAATATTTCTTCTGAATGATGTAAAGTAAAGAGCTACTTAATAAAAGTTTGCACTTACTATTCAATTTTGTATTACGAGGGGCATGCCGTCTGTACCTTTACAGTCGGCTACTCTCCATTGAGTATTTTACTCACAATACTTAGCTAAAAAGATTAGGGCCTGGCCGACCCTGTGCCTAACAGGCGGCTACCCTTCTTTTACTTAGCACCTACTTTCACCAAGAACTTACCAAGGCCACAGGCCGAATGATCAGACCAGGCGCCAAGCCAACTGATCAAATCTACAAAACTAATACGACCTGTCCCAACATCATAGCAGGCGTCCGACGGCATCCCTCCGGATGAAATTCGTCGCAGAGAGAAGCTCCCTTTTGGGTGGAACATTGTTCTATAAACTAATTACACGGCACCTATACGACTGTCCCCAAGGGCAACCACGTAGCCGTTTTTGAGACAAGGATAACTCTATCACTAACCAAACCAGTGGTAGCAGTTGACATCCGAGTCAGATGACCGCCTGTATTACTTGGGATAAATGCAAGGGGTACCTATTGAGTTAATACCCAACATTGGCGAATCAAGGGGTCTAGCCGGCCTACGCCGCCTGGTACCTCTACTTCTCAAACAAAAGTGACGGCGACTGAGTAACTCCAACGTTAACTCATAGTCACTCCCTCAAATTTGGTATGGAACCTAAAAGGTTTGAGTCGTCCGCCTGTTTTTAACAAACAAGGGCACTTAAACCCCTATTCCTACTAGGTAACCTATTGAGTTAATAGCCAACATTGGCAAATCAAGAGGATCAGCCGGCCTCCGCCGCCTGGTACCTCTACTACTCAATCTAGATTGTGACGAAGACTAAGTAACTCCTATGTTAACTTAATAGTCACTCAAACTTAGTATGGAGCCTAAAAGGTATGAGTCGTCCGCCTGTTTTTAACAAACAGGGGCTCTCAACCACTACTCTTGCTAGGTTAACAAATTATGAGTTAAAAGCCAACAACATTGGCAATATAGGGAAACAACCGGTACCCGCCGCTTGTTATCTCTACCACTCAATTCCTTGGCGACTAGGTAATACTCTATTTACTTGGTCAGACCACTTTCCTACTTGGTTAAAATTACAAAAAGACAGGCACGCCTGCCTAAAAAGGATCCAGACAAAATAGTTCGAATACCGATTGAATAAATGGCCGACTGATCGTCTATCCTGGAAACAGACAACTAGTCGTCCAGGGGCATAGGCGGCGTACTAACTATCCGTACCTGTCTGCAACGTTCGGCCATGTACAACAGTCGGTCTAGTAAACAATGGGATATTAGATATGGAATACTTGGACAAATTTGAAGCAAAACAAAAATTCATTAAAAATAAGCCGGTCATTAAAGACCAGCAAAATATTCAAAGCCCCGGCCCCCTGGCCGGGTAAATACAAAGCAAACGGCACGCAGGCCGTGGAAAAAATACATTAAGCTTAAGAAGGGGGCAGTTCAGTATTAGCAGCTGCCGCCTAGTCAGCACTCTTCTTGCTGGACTCGGCTTCAGCTGCATCCTCTTTTGATGCCTTACCCCCAAGTGGCACAAGCGCCACAACCGGCTCCTCCTCCTCCGCTTCTCCCAACGCCTCTTCTTCAGCAGCCGCCAGGATCTCTTGATTATATGTTTCCGAACACTGGCGGTACGTTCTTTCCCAAGAGGCAAAGTCGGCATTGGGGAAGAGGCGGCCCCAGGTCATGCGCTGGATTTGAGCGGAGTCTTCCATCATCTCCCGGACGAGCTCTTTCTTCTCTTGCTCGGCCTTTTCCGAGAGCTCTTGGGTAAGACTCTTCTCTTGGCTCACCAGGCGTTCTTTTACGCTGGCCAAGGATTTCTCCATGGCTTCGTAAGAGTACATTTTTTGGCGAAGAGGTTTCAGCTCGGCCTTAAGATTTGTGATGGTCGCCTCCAGCTCGTCATTATTCTTCTGGGTCGCCTCTAACTGAGCCCGAACAGCGGCGGTAGCCTGCGCCTGATAATAAAGAATATCAATGGTCAGTACTTCATTTTGGGCAATTTGAAACATTGCCTTGTCACAGTCAGAGGCGGCCATAGCTTTTGCAGCCTTTACCTCTTTGTTCTTCCGATCAAGCGGCTTGCGAAGGCCGTTAACTCGAAGCAGGGCCTAAGTACAAAAAAAAACAACAGGCGTCAGTTTCCAAACAAAAAAGATAACAGGCGTCCTGGAATTCAAATACTCAAAAGAGTATACCTCAGCAAGGACCCCTGCAATCCCATCAAGGTCAAGGGTGCCGACACCCCTGACTGTCTCCCTTTCAGATGGAGGAACTACTTTGATCATGGACTTGGCTACCTCTACCAAGTCAAGCCCCTGAGGGCCGGCTGCATCAAGCGTAAAAAAGCAAGTTAGACCTAATCAATAAGGAAGCAAGTGTAAAAGTTTTTACAAGTAATTGTCCATACTTCTAGGCGGCCCCGCCGGGGTTTTAGAAGAAGTGGCCGGCTGCTTCTCAGCCGCCACTGTTTTCCTGGAAGACCCAGGAGAGCTTGCAACAGTCGTCCTCCGGGCCTTGGGGTCCGGCTGTTGCGAGGAAGAAGCTCTTGGAGTGCCCGACTGAAAAAAAAAAAAAAAAAAAAAGTTAGTATATGCATAAGACAACTCCTAAAAGAGGAAGAGTTTCGAAGCCTACCAAGGGTGCCCCCTTGTTGGGGGAGTCGGTACAAGACTGCTGCATGAGAAAAGCCCGTAACATGGCCGCCGCAGTCTTGGATGCTGTTATTTTACTCATGGCGTCAGCTGCAAAAAATAAACAACAAAGTTAGTAAAGATCCCAAGTAAACAAAGCGTGAAAAACCAGAGTATTTGTCAGGCCGGCTACCTCTAGAGCACCGACTGCTGAGTCCACAGGCGGCCAAAAAGTACTCGTCATAGAGCCACTTGAAGCTCGGGACGCAGTTTAGGGGTACTTGCTCTCGTACCCCTGAAGTAGATGTGGCCGCCTGCGAGAAGAGGCGGATCCCTATTCCACTTGTTAAAGCGTTTGTTCAGCTCCGTGTCTGAACCCTCGATGATAAGGAAGGTGTTCCGCCAATCCTTCCATTTGTTCGCCTTACCTCTCGTCATGAGGTAACCCCTATGGCTTGTTAATTGATACCAGCCGGTACCTCCCGACTTAGGGGTCCGGCTGAGATAGTTCATGTGGGCGAAAGCCTCAAAGCTTGGCTCCACCCCGTACATTTCGCACCCGGCCACATAGCCGAGTACGTTTACCCAAGAGTTGGCGGCTAACTGCCATAACCCCAAATCATACCCATCTAAAATCCGCTGAACAGCCGGATGTAATGGGAAGCGCAGTCCAGCTTTGATGGCCGCCACATAGCAGCCAAAGCAGCCGTCATCATAGCTGGTACCAGCCGGCCAGACGACAGTGTCTTCTGGATCCGGCACGAACAGTAAAAATTCGGGGCCCATTCTGTGGTTAGCTATAAAGCTCTCCACTTTGTCTTGCATGGCTGCGATCCGGCCCCGGGGTACCGTGCAGTAGTAGGGGGTGTTTTCCTCTCTGTAAGAGGCGGACGGCTCCGCCCAATTGTCCCCCTTCTCAACTGCATGAGAAAGCCTCGCCTCTTGTAGGCGGCTGTTTCTTTCTTCTGAGCCTGGAGAAGCGTGGCCAGAAGAGCTGGACTCGGACTCGGACTCGTCCTCTGACGAGTCCGAAGAGGACGACTCCTCCCCTCTCCCAGAGGGGCCCACCTCCTCTCCCTTAGAAGGAGCAGGAGGAAAATTAGACATATCAACGGTGAAATGGGAAGGGACCACCTTGACCCCTCCCTCAGAACTGTCGGCTTGGCAGCCGCCTCGTTTCACTTCTACATCTGGCGCCTGGTCAGATGTTTCACTAATGAGCACCCTTTGGGAGGAGCCGTCCGAGTTTGAGATCATAGCAGTCTTTTTTGTTCTGGCCATCACGTTCTGCATAGACACAGATACAGTCGGACTTTGTATAAAGGGCAAAGATGGGTCCAGAAAAGGGCAGGCGGCACTCCTAGTCCTAGATTCAGCCGTCCCCGGTGACCGGCTGATCACTAACTTAGGTCGTGTCGTGTGCTTCCGTGGTGCCATTTCAAAAAATAAAAAGAAAGTTAAGAGTAAGAGAACTGAGTTACCTGAACGAGTGACGGTTGATGAAGTTCTGGAAATCCGGTGCAGTCGGCTTGTCAGAACAGGCGGTAGGCAGAAAAGGTTCGAAATGTCAGAGCAAGTTCAAGGGTCCGAATGTTCTCGCAAAGTTCTCAAATGTGAAAATGACCGAAGTCAGCACTTCCTTATATAGGCAAAGTGAGAAGGCGAAGGGTCGCTGCCAAATTCAAAATTTGGGCGGGAAAATCTCTCGGCCATTTGCAAGGTGACACCTGTAGCAGGCCGTCGCCTGTCACCGTGCGGCACCTGTCACAGGTGACACGTGACCAGTCACGTGCCACCTGTGAGGGGCAAATGATTAGGGGATTTTTATCCACCAATCACCGTCTGACAAGTGGACCAACCAGGTTCCGCCACGTGTCCTTCACGTAGGCCAATAGGAGCCTGCCACGTGTCAATCACAGATACGTCCTCTACGGACCAATTGAGACACGCCACGTGTCCACCCATGCCAAATGGGAAAACCGGCCAACAAGGCCCAATCCTGTTTAGAGGCCCGGTCAGCCCTAGGTTTACCCTAAACCTAGAGAGTGGCACGCTTCTCAAGACTATAAATACTTAATTAATCCTCATTAAGTGGGAAGGAACAGAAACAGAAACAGAAGAGGACTGAAACATTACGGAACACACTAATAACCGGCTGATCTCGTTAACAAAGAAGATTACCAACATTAAACTCTCTCACCTAGAGAGACCTTATTACTTTAATTTCCGCATTAATTACTCCTTAATCAGGTACTAACTTGACCGTTGGAGGCGGAGCTCTCAGGAGTCTCCGTTATTTTGCAGGTACAGGCGTCCGGTTCCAGTCTCGGAATTGTAACTCTCCCGCAGGACATCAGAAAACCCCGAAACACTAATTGTATCAAATGAAAGTCAAACGCAATCAAATAAAGCTATTTGAGTCAAATGAAAGTCAAACACATTCAAACAAAGTTGTTTAAATTAAATGAAAGTGAAATGTATTCTACAAAGCTAATTGAATTAAATGAAAGTTAAACGCATTCAAACAAAGCTATTTGAATAAAATGAAAGTCAAACACATTCAAACAAAGCTAATTGAATCAAATTAAAGGCAAATACATTCAACAAAGCTACTTGAATCAAATGAAAGTCAAACACATTCAAACAAAGCTAATCGAATCTAATGAAAGTCAAGCACATTCAAACAAAGCTATTTTAATCGAATGAAAGTCAATTACATTCTACAAAGCTAATTGAATCAAATGAAAGTCAAACACATTCAAACAAAGCTATTTGAATCAAATGAAAGTCAAACACATTCAAACAAAGCTATTCGAATCAAATGAGAGTCAAAGACATTAAAACAAAGCTAATTAAATCAAATAAAAGTCTAATACATTCTACAAAGCTAATTGAATTAAATTAAAGTCAAACACATTCAAACAAAGCTAATTGAATCAAATGAAAGTCAAACACATTCAAACAAAGATTTCGAATCAAATGAAAGTCAAATACATTCTACAAAGCTAATTGAATCAAATGAAAGTCAAACACATTCAAATAAAGCTATTTGAATCAAATGAAAGTCAAATACATTCTACAAAGCTAATTGAATCAAATGAAAGTCAAACACATTTAAACAAAGCCTTTTAAATCAAATGAAAGTCAAACACATTCAAAAAAAGCTTTTTAATTTAAATGAAAGTCAAACACATTCAAACAAAGCTATGTAAATCAAATGAAAGTGGAATGCATTCTACAAAGCAAATTGAATTAAATGAAATTCAAACACATTCAAACAAAGCTATTTGAATCAAATGACAGTCAAACACATTCTACAAAACTAATTGAATCAATTGAAAGTCAAACACATTCAAACAAAGCTATTTGAATCAAATGAAAGTCAAATACATTCTACAAAGCTAATTGAATCAAATTAAAGTCAAACACAGTCAAACAAAGTCTTTTAAATCAAATGAAAGTCAAACACATTAAAAAAAAGCTTTTTAATTTAAATGAAAGTCAAACACATTCAAACAAAGCTATATAAATCAAATGAAAGTGAAATGCATTCTACAAAGCAAATTGAATTAAATGAAATTCAAACACATTCAAACAAAGCTATTTGAATCAAATGACAGTCAAATACATTCTACAAAGCAAATTGAATCAAATGAAAGTCAAACACAGTCAAACAAAGTTATTTGATTCAAATGAAAGTCAAATACATTCTACAAAGCTAATTGAGTCAAATGAAAGTCAAACACATTTAAACAAAGCCTTTTAAATCAAATGAAAGTCAAACACATTCAAAAAAAGCTTTTTAATTTAAATGAAAGTCAAACACATTCAAACAAAGCTATGTAAATCAAATGAAAGTGGAATGCATTCTACAAAGCAAATTGAATTAAATGAAATTCAAACACATTCAAACAAAGCTATATAAATCAAATGAAAGTGAAATGCATTCTACAAAGCAAATTGAATTAAATGAAATTCAAACACATTCAAACAAAGCTATTTGAATCAAATGACAGTCAAATACATTCTACAAAGCAAATTGAATCAAATGAAAGTCAAACACAGTCAAACAAAGTTATTTGATTCAAATGAAAGTCAAATACATTCTACAAAGCTAATTGAGTCAAATGAAAGTCAAACACATTCAAACAAAGCTAATTAAATCAAATAAAAGTCAAATACATTCTACAAAGCTAAATGAATCATATAAAAGTCAAACACATTCAAACAAAGCTAAATGAATCAAATGGAAGTCAAATACATTCTACAATGCTAATTGAATTAAATTAATGTCAAACACATTCAAAATAAGCTAATTGAATTTAATGAAAGTCAAACACATTCAAACAAAGCTTTCGAATCAATTGAAAGGCAAATACATTCTACAAAGCTAATTGAATCAAATGAAAGTCAAACACATTTAAACAAAGCTATTTGAATCAAATGAAAGTCAAATACATTCTACTAAGCTAATTGAATCAAATGAAAGTCAAACACATTCAAACAAAGCTATTTGAATCAAATGACAGTCAAATACGTTCTACAAAGCTAATTGTATCAAATGAAAGTCAAACACATTCAAACAAAGCTATTTGAATAAAATGAAAGTGAAATGCATTCTACAAAGCTAATTGAATCAAATGAAAGTGAAACACAATCAAACAAAGCTATTTGAATCAAATGAGAGTCAAATACATTCAAACAAAGCTAATTAAATCAAATAAAAGTCAAATACATTCTACAAAGCTAATTGAATCAAATGAAAGTCAAACACATTCAGACAAAGCTAATTGAATTAACTGAAATTCAAACACATTCAAATAAAGATTTCGTATTAAATGAAAGTCAAATACATTCTACAAAGCTAATTGAATCAAATGAAAGTCAAATACATTCAATTAAAGCTATTTGAATCAAATGAAAGTCAAATACATTCTTCAAAGCTAATTGAATCAAATGAAAGTCAAACACATTCAAACAAAGCTATTTGAATCAAATGAGAGTCAAATAAATTCAAACAAAGCTAATTAAATCAAATAAAAGTAAAATACATTCTACAAAGCTAATTGCATCAAATGAAAGTCAAACACATTCAAACAAAGCCTTTTAAATCAACTGAAAGTTAAACACATTCAAAAAAAGCTTTTAAATTTAAATGAAAGTCAAACACATTCAAACAAAGCTATATAAATCAAATTAAAGTGAAATGCATTCTACAAAGCAAATTGAATTAAATGAAATTCAAACACATTCAAACAAAACTATTTGAATCAAATGACAGTCAAATACATTCTACAAAGCTAATTGAATCAATTGAAAGTCAAACACATTCAAACAAAGCTATTTGAATCAAATGAACGTCAAATACATTCTACAAAGCTAATTGAATCAACTGAAAGTCAAACACATTCAAACAAAGCTAATTGAATCAAATGAAAGTAAAATACACTCTACAAAGCTAATTGAATCAAATGAAAGTCAAACACATTCAAACAAAGCCTTTTAAATCAAATGAAAGTCAAACACATTCAGAAAAAGCTTTTTAATTTAAATGAAAGTCAAACACATTCAAACAAAGCTATGTAAATAATATGAAAGTGGAATGCATTCTACAAAGCAAATTGAATTAAATGAAATTCAAACACATTCAAACAAAGCTATTTGAATCAAATGACAGTCAAACACATTCTACAAAGCTAATTGAATCAATTGAAAGTCAAACACATTCAAACAAAGCTATTTGAATCAAATGAAAGTCAAATACATTCTACAAAGCTAATTGAATCAAATAAAAGTCAAACACAGTCAAACAAAGTCTTTTAAATCAAATGAAAGTCAAACACATTAAAAAAAAGCTTTTTAATTTAAATGAAAGTCAAACACATTCAAACAAAGCTATATAAATCAAATGAAAGTGAAATGCATTCTACAAAGCAAATTGAATTAAATGAAATTCAAACACATTCAAACAAAGCTATTTGAATCAAATGACAGTCAAATACATTCTACAAAGCAAATTGAATCAAATGAAAGTCAAACACAGTCAAACAAAGTTATTTGATTCAAATGAAAGTCAAATACATTCTACAAAGCTAATTGAGTCAAATGAAAGTCAAACACATTCAAACAAAGCTAATTAAATCAAATAAAAGTCAAATACATTCTACAAAGCTAAATGAATCATATAAAAGTCAAACACATTCAAACAAAGCTAATTGAATCAAATGGAAGTCAAATACATTCTACAATGCTAATTGAATTAAATTAATGTCAAACACATTCAAAATAAGCTAATTGAATTTAATGAAAGTCAAACACATTCAAACAAAGCTTTCGAATCAATTGAAAGTCAAATACATTCTACAAAGCTAATTGAATCAAATGAAAGTCAAACACATTTAAACAAAGCTATTTGAATCAAATGAAAGTCAAATACATTCTTCTAAGCTAATTGAATCAAATGAAAGTCAAACACATTAAAACAAAGCTATTTGAATCAAATGACAGTCAAATACGTTCTACAAAGCTAATTGTATCAAATGAAAGTCAAACACATTTAAACAAAGCTATTTGAATAAAATAAAAGTGAAATGCATTCTACAAAGCTAATTGAATCAAATGAAAGTGAAACATAATCAAACAAAGCTATTTGAATCAAATGAGAGTCAAATACATTCAAATAAAGCTAATTAAATCAAATAAAAGTCAAATACATTCTACAAAGCTAATTGAATCAAATGAAAGTCAAACACATTCAAACAAAGCTAATTGAATTAACTGAAATTCAAACACATTCAAATAAAGATTTCGTATTAAATGAAAGTCAAATACATTCTACAAAGCTAATTGAATCAAATGAAAGTCAAACACATTCAATTAAAGCTATTTGAATCAAATGAAAGTCAAATACATTCTTCAAAGCTAATTGAATCAAATGAAAGTCAAACACATTCAAACAAAGCTATTTGAATCAAATGAGAGTCAAATAAATTCAAACAAAGCTAATTAAATCAAATAAAAGTAAAATACATTCTACAAAGCTAATTGCATCAAATGAAAGTCAAACACATTCAAACAAAGCCTTTTAAATCAACTGAAAGTTAAACACATTCAAAAAAAGCTTTTTAATTTAAATGAAAGTCAAACACATTCAAACAAAGCTATATAAATCAAATTAAAGTGAAATGCATTCTACAAAGCAAATTAAATTAAATGAAATTCAAACACATTCAAACAAAACTATTTGAATCAAATGACAGTCAAATACATTCTACAAAGCTAATTGAATCAATTGAAAGTCAAACACAGTCAAACAAAGCTATTTGAATCAAATGAACGTCAAATACATTCTACAAAGCTAATTAAATCAACTGAAAGTCAAACACATTCAAACAAAGCTAATTGAATCAAATGAAAGTCAAACACATTCAAACAAAGCTATTTTAATTAAATGAATGTCAAATACATTCTACAAAGCTAATTGAATCAAATGAAAGTCAAAGACATTCAAACAAAGCTATTTAAAGAAAATGAAAGTCAAATACATTGTACAATACAAATTGAAACAAATGAAAGTCAAACACAGTCAAACAAAGTTATTTGACTCAAATGAAAGTCAAATACATTCTACAAAGCTAATTGAATCAAATGAAAGTCAAACACATTCAAATAAAGCTATTTTAATCAAATGAAAGTCAAATACGTTCTACAAAGCTAATTGTATCAAATGAAAGTCAAACGCAATAAAATAAAGCTATTTGAGTCAAATGAAAGTCAAACACATTCAAACAAAGTTGTTTAAATTAAATGAAAGTGAAATGTATTCTACAAAGCTAATTGAATCAAATGAAAGTTAAACGCATTCAAACAAAGCTATTTGAATCAAATGAAAGTCAAACACATTCAAACAAAGCTAATTGAATCAAATGAAAGTCAAATACATTCAACAAAGCTAATTGAATCAAATGAAAGTCAAACACATTCAAACAAAGCTAATCGAATCTAATGAAAGTCAAGCACATTCAAACAAAGCTATTTTAATCGAATGAAAGTCAATTACATTCTACAAAGCTAATTGAATCAAATGAAAGTCAAACACATTCAAACAAAGCTATTTGAATCAAATGAAAGTCAAACACATTCAAACAAAGCTATTCGAATCAAATGAGAGTCAAATACATTAAAACAAAGCTAATTAAATCAAATAAAAGTCTAATACATTCTACAAAGCTAATTGAATTAAATTAAAGTCAAACACATTCAAACAAAGCTAGTTGAATCAAATGAAAGTCAAACACATTCAACCAAAGATTTCGAATCAAATGAAAGTCAAATACATTCTACAAAGCTAATTGAATCAAATGAAAGTCAAACACATTCAAATAAAGCTATTTGAATCAAATGAAAGTCAAATACATTCTACAAAGCTAATTGAATCAAATGAAAGTCAAACACATTCAAACAGAGCCTTTTAAATCAAATAAGAGTCAAACACATTCAAAAAAAGCTAATTAAATCAAATAAAAGTAAAATACATTCTACAAAGCTAATTGAATCAAATGAAAGTCAAACACATTCAAACAAAGCCTTTTAAATCAAATGAAAGTCAAACACATTCAAAAAAGCTTTTTAATTTAAATGAAAGTCAAACACATTCAAACAAAGCTATGTAAATCAAATGAAAGTGGAATGCATTCTACAAAGCAAATTGAATTAAATGAAATTCAAACACATTCAAACAAAGCTATTTGAATCAAATGACAGTCAAACACATTCTACAAAGCTAATTGAATCAATTGAAAGTCAAACACATTCAAACAAAGCTTTCGAATCAATTGAAAGTCAAATACATTCTACAAAGCTAATTGAATCAAATGAAAGTCAAACACATTTAAACAAAGCTATTTGAATCAAATGAAAGTCAAATACATTCTACTAAGCTAATTGTATCAAATGAAAGTCAAACACATTCAAACAAAGCTATTTGAATCAAATGATAGTCAAATACGTTCTACAAAGCTAATTATATCAAATGAAAGTCAAACACATTCAAACAAAGCTATTTGAATAAAATGAAAGTGAAATGCATTCTACAAAGCTAATTGAATCAAATGAAAGTGAAACACAATCAAACAAAGCTATTTGAATCAAATGAGAGTCAAATACATTCAAATAAAGCTAATTAAATCAAATAAAAGTCAAATACATTCTACAAAGCTAATTGAATCAAATGAAAGTCAAACACATTCAAACAAAGCTAATTGAATTAACTGAAATTCAAACACATTCAAATAAAGATTTCGTATTAAATGAAAGTCAAATACATTTTACAAAGCTAATTGAATCAAATGAAAGTCAAACACATTCAATTAAAGCTATTTGAATCAAATGAAAGTCAAATACATTCTTCAAAGCTAATTGAATCAAATGAAAGTCAAACACATTCAAACAAAGCTATTTGAATCAAATGAGAGTCAAATAAATTCAAACAAAGCTAATTAAATCAAATAAAAGTAAAATACATTCTACAAAGCTAATTGCATCAAATGAAAGTCAAACACAGTCAAACAAAGTCTTTTAAATCAAATGAAAGTCAAACACATTAAAAAAAAGCTTTTTAATTTAAATGAAAGTCAAACACATTCAAACAAAGCTATATAAATCAAATGAAAGTGAAATGCATTCTACAAAGCAAATTGAATTAAATGAAATTCAAACACATTCAAACAAAGCTATTTGAATCAAATGACAGTCAAATACATTCTACAAAGCAAATTGAATCAAATGAAAGTCAAACACAGTCAAACAAAGTTATTTGATTCAAATGAAAGTCAAATACATTCTACAAAGCTAATTGAGTCAAATGAAAGTCAAACACATTTAAACAAAGCCTTTTAAATCAAATGAAAGTCAAACACATTCAAAAAAAGCTTTTTAATTTAAATGAAAGTCAAACACATTCAAACAAAGCTATGTAAATCAAATGAAAGTGGAATGCATTCTACAAAGCAAATTGAATTAAATGAAATTCAAACACATTCAAACAAAGCTATATAAATCAAATGAAAGTGAAATGCATTCTACAAAGCAAATTGAATTAAATGAAATTCAAACACATTCAAACAAAGCTATTTGAATCAAATGACAGTCAAATACATTCTACAAAGCAAATTGAATCAAATGAAAGTCAAACACAGTCAAACAAAGTTATTTGATTCAAATGAAAGTCAAATACATTCTACAAAGCTAATTGAGTCAAATGAAAGTCAAACACATTCAAACAAAGCTAATTAAATCAAATAAAAGTCAAATACATTCTACAAAGCTAAATGAATCATATAAAAGTCAAACACATTCAAACAAAGCTAAATGAATCAAATGGAAGTCAAATACATTCTACAATGCTAATTGAATTAAATTAATGTCAAACACATTCAAAATAAGCTAATTGAATTTAATGAAAGTCAAACACATTCAAACAAAGCTTTCGAATCAATTGAAAGGCAAATACATTCTACAAAGCTAATTGAATCAAATGAAAGTCAAACACATTTAAACAAAGCTATTTGAATCAAATGAAAGTCAAATACATTCTACTAAGCTAATTGAATCAAATGAAAGTCAAACACATTCAAACAAAGCTATTTGAATCAAATGACAGTCAAATACGTTCTACAAAGCTAATTGTATCAAATGAAAGTCAAACACATTCAAACAAAGCTATTTGAATAAAATGAAAGTGAAATGCATTCTACAAAGCTAATTGAATCAAATGAAAGTGAAACACAATCAAACAAAGCTATTTGAATCAAATGAGAGTCAAATACATTCAAACAAAGCTAATTAAATCAAATAAAAGTCAAATACATTCTACAAAGCTAATTGAATCAAAGGAAAGTCAAACACATTCAGACAAAGCTAATTGAATTAACTGAAATTCAAACACATTCAAATAAAGATTTCGTATTAAATGAAAGTCAAATACATTCTACAAAGCTAATTGAATCAAATGAAAGTCAAACACATTCAATTAAAGCTATTTGAATCAAATGAAAGTCAAATACATTCTTCAAAGCTAATTGAATCAAATGAAAGTCAAACACATTCAAACAAAGCTATTTGAATCAAATGAGAGTCAAATAAATTCAAACAAAGCTAATTAAATCAAATAAAAGTAAAATACATTCTACAAAGCTAATTGCATCAAATGAAAGTCAAACACATTCAAACAAAGCCTTTTAAATCAACTGAAAGTTAAACACATTCAAAAAAAGCTTTTTAATTTAAATGAAAGTCTAACACATTCAAACAAAGCTATATAAATCAAATTAAAGTGAAATGCATTCTACAAAGCAAATTGAATTAAATGAAATTCAAACACATTCAAACAAAACTATTTGAATCAAATGACAGTCAAATACATTCTACAAAGCTAATTGAATCAATTGAAAGTCAAACACATTCAAACAAAGCTATTTGAATCAAATGAACGTCAAATACATTCTACAAAGCTAATTGAATCAACTGAAAGTCAAACACATTCAAACAAAGCTAATTGAATCAAATGAAAGTAAAATACACTCTACAAAGCTAATTGAATCAAATGAAAGTCAAACACATTCAAACAAAGCCTTTTAAATCAAATGAAAGTCAAACACATTCAGAAAAAGCTTTTTAATTTAAATGAAAGTCAAACACATTCAAACAAAGCTATGTAAATAATATGAAAGTGGAATGCATTCTACAAAGCAAATTGAATTAAATGAAATTCAAACACATTCAAACAAAGCTATTTGAATCAAATGACAGTCAAACACATTCTACAAAGCTAATTGAATCAATTGAAAGTCAAACACATTCAAACAAAGCTATTTGAATCAAATGAAAGTCAAATACATTCTACAAAGCTAATTGAATCAAATTAAAGTCAAACACAGTCAAACAAAGTCTTTTAAATCAAATGAAAGTCAAACACATTAAAAAAAAGCTTTTTAATTTAAATGAAAGTCAAACACATTCAAACAAAGCTATATAAATCAAATGAAAGTGAAATGCATTCTACAAAGCAAATTGAATTAAATGAAATTCAAACACATTCAAACAAAGCTATTTGAATCAAATGACAGTCAAATACATTCTACAAAGCAAATTGAATCAAATGAAAGTCAAACACAGTCAAACAAAGTTATTTGATTCAAATGAAAGTCAAATACATTCTACAAAGCTAATTGAGTCAAATGAAAGTCAAACACATTCAAACAAAGCTAATTAAATCAAATAAAAGTCAAATACATTCTACAAAGCTAAATGAATCATATAAAAGTCAAACACATTCAAACAAAGCTAATTGAATCAAATGGAAGTCAAATACATTCTACAATGCTAATTGAATTAAATTAATGTCAAACACATTCAAAATAAGCTAATTGAATTTAATGAAAGTCAAACACATTCAAACAAAGCTTTCGAATCAATTGAAAGTCAAATACATTCTACAAAGCTAATTGAATCAAATGAAAGTCAAACACATTTAAACAAAGCTATTTGAATCAAATGAAAGTCAAATACATTCTTCTAAGCTAATTGAATCAAATGAAAGTCAAACACATTCAAACAAAGCTATTTGAATCAAATGACAGTCAAATACGTTCTACAAAGCTAATTGTATCAAATGAAAGTCAAACACATTTAAACAAAGCTATTTGAATAAAATAAAAGTGAAATGCATTCTACAAAGCTAATTGAATCAAATGAAAGTGAAACATAATCAAACAAAGCTATTTGAATCAAATGAGAGTCAAATACATTCAAATAAAGCTAATTAAATCAAATAAAAGTCAAATACATTCTACAAAGCTAATTGAATCAAATGAAAGTCAAACACATTCAAACAAAGCTAATTGAATTAACTGAAATTCAAACACATTCAAATAAAGATTTCGTATTAAATGAAAGTCAAATACATTCTACAAAGCTAATTGAATCAAATGAAAGTCAAACACATTCAATTAAAGCTATTTGAATCAAATGAAAGTCAAATACATTCTTCAAAGCTAATTGAATCAAATGAAAGTCAAACACATTCAAACAAAGCTATTTGAATCAAATGAGAGTCAAATAAATTCAAACAAAGCTAATTAAATCAAATAAAAGTAAAATACATTCTACAAAGCTAATTGCATCAAATGAAAGTCAAACACATTCAAACAAAGCCTTTTAAATCAACTGAAAGTTAAACACATTCAAAAAAAGCTTTTTAATTTAAATGAAAGTCAAACACATTCAAACAAAGCTATATAAATCAAATTAAAGTGAAATGCATTCTACAAAGGAAATTGAATTAAATGAAATTCAAACACATTCAAACAAAACTATTTGAATCAAATGACAGTCAAATACATTCTACAAAGCTAATTGAATCAATTGAAAGTCAAACACATTCAAACAAAGCTATTTGAATCAAATGAACGTCAAATACATTCTACAAAGCTAATTAAATCAACTGAAAGTCAAACACATTCAAACAAAGCTAATTGAATCAAATGAAAGTCAAACACATTCAAACAAAGCTATTTTAATTAAATGAATGTCAAATACATTCTACAAAGCTAATTGAATCAAATGAAAGTCAAAGACATTCAAACAAAGCTATTTAAAGAAAATGAAAGTCAAATACATTGTACAATACAAATTGAAACAAATGAAAGTCAAACACAGTCAAACAAAGTTATTTGACTCAAATGAAAGTCAAATACATTCTACAAAGCTAATTGAATCAAATGAAAGTCAAACACATTCAAATAAAGCTATTTTAATCAAATGAAAGTCAAATACGTTCTACAAAGCTAATTGTATCAAATGAAAGTCAAACGCAATAAAATAAAGCTATTTGAGTCAAATGAAAGTCAAACACATTCAAACAAAGTTGTTTAAATTAAATGAAAGTGAAATGTATTCTACAAAGCTAATTGAATCAAATGAAAGTTAAACGCATTCAAACAAAGCTATTTGAATCAAATGAAAGTAAAACACATTCAAACAAAGCTAATTGAATCAAATGAAAGTCAAATACATTCAACAAAGCTAATTGAATCAAATGAAAGTCAAACACATTCAAACAAAGCTAATCGAATCTAATGAAAGTCAAGCACATTCAAACAAAGCTATTTTAATCGAATGAAAGTCAATTACATTCTACAAAGCTAATTGAATCAAATGAAAGTCAAACACATTCAAACAAAGCTATTTGAATCAAATGAAAGTCAAACACATTCAAACAAAGCTATTCGAATCAAATGAGAGTCAAATACATTAAAACAAAGCTAATTAAATCAAATAAAAGTCTAATACATTCTACAAAGCTAATTGAATTAAATTAAAGTCAAACACATTCAAACAAAGCTAGTTGAATCAAATGAAAGTCAAACACATTCAAACAAAGATTTCGAATCAAATGAAAGTCAAATACATTCTACAAAGCTAATTGAATCAAATGAAAGTCAAACACATTCAAATAAAGCTATTTGAATCAAATGAAAGTCAAATACATTCTACAAAGCTAATTGAATCAAATGAAAGTCAAACACATTCAAACAGAGCCTTTTAAATCAAATAAGAGTCAAACACATTCAAAAAAAGCTAATTAAATCAAATAAAAGTAAAATACATTCTACAAAGCTAATTGAATCAAATGAAAGTCAAACACATTCAAACAAAGCCTTTTAAATCAAATGAAAGTCAAACACATTCAAAAAAGCTTTTTAATTTAAATGAAAGTCAAACACATTCAAACAAAGCTATGTAAATCAAATGAAAGTGGAATGCATTCTACAAAGCAAATTGAATTAAATGAAATTCAAACACATTCAAACAAAGCTATTTGAATCAAATGACAGTCAAACACATTCTACAAAGCTAATTGAATCAATTGAAAGTCAAACACATTCAAACAAAGCTTTCGAATCAATTGAAAGTCAAATACATTCTACAAAGCTAATTGAATCAAATGAAAGTCAAACACATTTAAACAAAGCTATTTGAATCAAATGAAAGTCAAATACATTCTACTAAGCTAATTGTATCAAATGAAAGTCAAACACATTCAAACAAAGCTATTTGAATCAAATGATAGTCAAATACGTTCTACAAAGCTAATTATATCAAATGAAAGTCAAACACATTCAAACAAAGCTATTTGAATAAAATGAAAGTGAAATGCATTCTACAAAGCTAATTGAATCAAATGAAAGTGAAACACAATCAAACAAAGCTATTTGAATCAAATGAGAGTCAAATACATTCAAATAAAGCTAATTAAATCAAATAAAAGTCAAATACATTCTACAAAGCTAATTGAATCAAATGAAAGTCAAACACATTCAAACAAAGCTAATTGAATTAACTGAAATTCAAACACATTCAAATAAAGATTTCGTATTAAATGAAAGTCAAATACATTTTACAAAGCTAATTGAATCAAATGAAAGTCAAACACATTCAATTAAAGCTATTTGAATCAAATGAAAGTCAAATACATTCTTCAAAGCTAATTGAATCAAATGAAAGTCAAACACATTCAAACAAAGCTATTTGAATCAAATGAGAGTCAAATAAATTCAAACAAAGCTAATTAAATCAAATAAAAGTAAAATACATTCTACAAAGCTAATTGCATCAAATGAAAGTCAAACACATTCAAACAAAGCCTTTTAAATCAACTGAAAGTCAAACACATTCAAAAAAAGCTTTTTAATTTAAATGAAAGTCAAACACATTCAAACAAAGCTATATAAATCAAATTAAAGTGAAATGCATTCTACAAAGCAAATTGAATTAAATGAAATTCAAACACATTCAAACAAAACTATTTGAATCAAATGACAGTCAAATACATTCTAATAAGCTAATTGAATCAATTGAAAGTCAAACACATTCAAACAAAGCTATTTGAATCAAATGAACGTCAAATACATTCTACAAAGCTAATTGAATCAACTGAAAGTCAAACACATTCAAACAAAGCTAATTGAATCAAATGAAAGTCAAACACATTCAAACAAAGCTATTTTAATTAAATGAATGTCAAATACATTCTACAAAGCTAATTGAATCAAATGAAAGTCAAAGACATTCCAACAAAGCTATTTAAAGAAAATGAAAGTCAAATACATTCTACAATGCAAATTGAAACAAATGAAAGTCAAACACAGTCAAACAAAGTTATTTGACTCAAATGAAAGTCAAATACATTCTACAAAGCTAATTGAATCAAAAGAAAGTCAAACACATTCAAATAAAGCTATTTTAATCAAATGAAAGTCAAATACGTTCTACAAAGCTAATTGTATCAAATGAAAGTCAAACGCAATAAAATAAAGCTATTTGAGTCAAATGAAAGTCAAACACATTCAAACAAAGTTGTTTAAATTAAATGAAAGTGAAATGTATTCTACAAAGCTAATTGAATCAAATGAAAGTTAAACGCATTCAAACAAAGCTATTTGAATCAAATGAAAGTCAAAACACATTCAAACAAACTAATTAAATCAAATGAAAGTCAAATACATTCAACAAAGCTAATTGAATCAAATGAAAGTCAAACACATTCAAACAAAGCTAATCGAATCTAATGAAAGTCAAGCACATTCAAACAATGTTATTTTAATCGAATGAAAGTCAATTACATTCTACAAAGCTAATTGAATCAAATGAAAGTCAAACACATTCAAACAAAGCTATTTGAATCAAATGAAAGTCAAACACATTCAAACAAAGCTATTCGAATCAAATGAGAGTCAAATACATTAAAACAAAGCTAATTAAATCAAATAAAAGTCTAATACATTCTACAAAGCTAATTGAATTAAATTAAAGTCAAACACATTCAAACAAAGCTAGTTGAATCAAATGAAAGTCAAACACATTCAAACAAAGATTTCGAATCAAATGAAAGTCAAATACATTCTACAAAGCTAATTGAATCAAATGAAAGTCAAACACATTCAAATAAAGCTATTTGAATCAAATGAAAGTCAAATACATTCTACAAAGCTAATTGAATCAAATGAAAGTCAAACACATTTAAACAAAGCTATTTGAATCAAAGGAGAGTCAAATAAATTCAAACAAAGCTAATTAAATCGAATAAAAGTAAAATACATTCTACAAAGCTAATTGAATCAAATGAAAGTCAAACACATTCAAACAAAGCCTTTTAAATCAAATGAAAGTCAAACACATTCAAAAAAAGCTTTTTAATTTAAATGAAAGTCAAACACATTCAAACAAAGCTATGTAAATCAAATGAAAGTGGAATGCATTCTACAAAGCAAATTGAATTAAATGAAATTCAAACACATTCAAACAAAGCTATTTGAATCAAATGACAGTCAAACACATTCTACAAAGCTAATTGAATCAATTGAAAGTCAAACACATTCAAACAAAGCTATTTGAATCAAATGAAAGTCAAATACATTCTACAAAGCTAATTGAATCAAATTAAAGTCAAACACAGTCAAACAAAGTCTTTTAAATCAAATGAAAGTCAAACACATTAAAAAAAAGCTTTTTAATTTAAATGAAAGTCAAACACATTCAAACAAAGCTATATAAATCAAATGAAAGTGAAATGCATTCTACAAAGCAAATTGAATTAAATGAAATTCAAACACATTCAAACAAAGCTAATTAAATCAAATAAAAGTCAAATACATTCTACAAAGCTAATTGAATCAAATGAAAGTCAAACACATTCAAATAAAGCTATTTGAATCAAATGAAAGTCAAATACATTCTTCAAAGCTAATTGAATCAAATGAAAGTCAAACACATTCAAACAAAGCTATTTGAATCAAATGAGAGTCAAATAAATTCAAACAAAGCTAATTAAATCAAATAAAAGTAAAATACATTCTACAAAGCTAATTGCATCAAATGAAAGTCAAACACATTCAAACAAAGCCTTTTAAATCAACTGAAAGTCAAACACATTCAAAAAAAGCTTTTTAATTTAAATGAAAGTCAAACACATTCAAACAAAGCTATATAAATCAAATTAAAGTGAAATGCATTCTACAAAGCAAATTAAATTAAATGAAATTCAAACACATTCAAACAAAACTATTTGAATCAAATGACAGTCAAATACATTCTACAAAGCTAATTGAATCAATTGAAAGTCAAACACATTCAAACAAAGCTATTTGAATCAAATGAACGTCAAATGCATTCTACAAAGCTAATTGAATCAACTGAAAGTCAAACACATTCAAACAAAGCTAATTGAATCAAATGAAAGTCAAACACATTCAAACAAAGCTATTTTAATTAAATGAATGTCAAATACATTTTACAAAGCTAATTGAATCAAATGAAAGTCAAAGACATTCAAACAAAGCTATTTAAAGAAAATGAAAGTCAAATACATTCTACAATGCAAATTGAAACAAATGAAAGTCAAACACAGTCAAACAAAGTTATTTGACTCAAATGAAAGTCAAATACATTCTACAAAGCTAATTGAATCAAATGAAAGTCAAACACATTCAAATAAAGCTATTTTAATCAAATGAAAGTCAAATACGTTCTACAAAGCTAATTGTATCAAATGAAAGTCAAACGCAATAAAATAAAGCTATTTGAGTCAAATGAAAGTCAAACACATTCAAACAAAGTTGTTTAAATTAAATGAAAGTGAAATGTATTCTACAAAGCTAATTGAATCAAATGAAAGTTAAACGCATTCAAACAAAGCTATTTGAATCAAATAAAAGTCAAACACATTCAAACAAAGCTAATTGAATCAAATGAAAGTCAAATACATTCAACAAAGCTAATTGAATCAAATGAAAGTCAAACACATTCAAACAAAGCTAATCGAATCTAATGAAAGTCAAGCACATTCAAACAAAGCTATTTTAATCGAATGAAAGTCAATTACATTCTACAAAGCTAATTGAATCAAATGAAAGTCAAACACATTCAAACAAAGCTATTTGAATCAAATGAAAGTCAAACACATTCTACAAAGCTATATAAATCAAATGAGAGTCAAATACATTAAAACAAAGCTAATTAAATCAAATAAAAGTCTAATACATTCTACAAAGCTAATTGAATTAAATTAAAGTCAAACACATTCAAACAAAGCTAGTTGAATCAAATGAAAGTCAAACACATTCAAACAAAGATTTCGAATCAAATGAAAGTCAAATACATTCTACAAAGCTAATTGAATCAAATGAAAGTCAAACACATTCAAATAAAGCTATTTGAATCAAATGAAAGTTAAATACATTCTACAAAGCTAATTGAATCAAATGAAAGTCAAACACATTTAAACAAAGCTATTTGAATCAAAGGAGAGTCAAATAAATTCAAACAAAGCTAATTAAATCAAATAAAAGTAAAATACATTCTACAAAGCTAATTGAATCAAATGAAAGTCAAACACATTCAAACAAAGCCTTTTAAATCAAATGAAAGTCAAACACATTCAAAAAAAGCTTTTTAATTTAAATGAAAGTCAAACACATTCAAACAAAGCTATATAAATCAAATGAAAGTGAAATGCATTCTACAAAGCAAATTGAATTAAATGAAATTCAAACACATTCAAACAAAGCTATTTGAATCAAATGACAGTCAAACACATTCTACAAAGCTAATTGAATCAATTGAAAGTCAAACACATTCAAACAAAGCTATTTGAATCAAATGAAAGTCAAATACATTCTACAAAGCTAATTGAATCAAATTAAAGTCAAACACAGTCAAACAAAGTCTTTTAAATCAAATGAAAGTCAAACACATTAAAAAAAAGCTTTTTAATTTAAATGAAAGTCAAACACATTCAAACAAAGCTATATAAATCAAATGAAAGTGAAATGCATTCTACAAAGCAAATTGAATTAAATGAAATTCAAAACACATTCAAACAAAGCTATTTGAATCAAATGACAGTCAAATACATTCTACAAAGCAAATTGAATCAAATGAAAGTCAAACACAGTCAATCAAAGTTATTTGATTCAAATGAAAGTCAAATACATTCTACAAAGCTAATTGAGTCAAATAAAAAGTCAAACACATTCAAACAAAGCTAATTAAATCAAATAAAAATTCAAATATATTCTACAAAGCTAAATGAATCATATAAAAGTCAAACACATTCAAACAAAGCTAATTGAATCAAATGGAAGTCAAATACATTCTACAATGCTAATTGAATTAAATTAAAGTCAAACACATTCAAAAAAAGCTAATTGAATTTAATGAAAGTCAAACACATTCAAACAAAAAGATTTCGAATCAAGTGAAAGTCAAATACATCCTACAAAGCTAATTGAATCAAATGAAAGTCAAACACATTCAAACAAAGCTTTTTTAATCAAATGAAAGTCAAATACATTCTACTAAGCTAATTGAATCAAATGAAAGTCAAACACATTCAAACAAAGCTATTTGAATCAAATGACAGTCAAATACGTTCTACAAAGCTAATTATATCAAATGAAAGTCAAACACATTCAAACAAAGCTATATGAATAAAATGAAAGTGAAAATGCATTCTACAAAGCTAATTGAATCAATTGAAAGTGAAACACATTCAAAACAAAGCTATTTGAATCAAATGAGAGTCAAATACATTCAAACAAAGCTAATTAAATCAAATAAAAGTCAAATACATTCTACAAAGCTAATTGAATCAAATGAAAGTCAAACACATTCAAACAAAGCTAATTGAATTAACTGAAAGTCAAATACATTCAACAAAGCGAATTGAATCAAATGAAAGTCAAACACATTCAAACAAAGCTAAATTGAATCAAATGAAAGTTAAAACACATTCAAATAAAGATTTCGTATTAAATGAAAGTCAAATACATTCTACAAAGCTTAATTGAATCAAATGAATGTCAAACACATTTCAAATAAAGCTATTTGAATCAAATGAAAGTCAAATACATTCTACAAAGCTAATTGAATCAAATGAAAGTCAAACACATTCAAACAAAGCTATTTGAATCAAATAAGAGTCAAATAATTTCAAACAAAGCTAATTAAATCAAATAAAAGTAAAATACATTCTACAAAGCTAATTGCATCAAATGAAAGTCAAACACATTCAAACAAAGCCTTTTAAATCAAATGAAAAGTCAAACACATTCAAAAAAACCTTTTAATTTAAATTAAAGTCAAACACATTCAAACAAAGCTATATAAATCAAATGAAAGTAAAATGCATTCTACAAAGCAAATTGAATTAGATGAAATTCAAACACATTCAAACAAAAGCTATATGAATCAAATGACAGTCAAACACATTCTACAAAGCTAATTGAATCAATTGAAAGTCAAACACATTCAAACAAAGCTATTTGAATCATATGAAAGTCAAATACATTCTGCAAAGCTAATTGAATCAAAT
>NW_018744771.1:0-54583 GCF_001683475.1 Chenopodium quinoa
TAGAGAGACCTAATCACACTTATTTCCGCATTTATTACTCCTTAATCAGGTACTAACTTGATCGTCGGAGGCGGAGCTCCTACCACAAGGAGTCTTCGTTATTTTGCAGGTACAGGCGTCCGGTTCCAGTCTTGGTGTTGTAACTCTCCCGAAGGACATCAGAAAACCCCGAAACAGGCTCAACTCGTGTTCGCTACTCGCTAAGCACATTAGTACTCGTATCGTCTAGTAGCTCGCGATATGCTCATTAAGGTTTTGGTCAATGTAAAATTATATCTATGCCTTTGTTTTTCCCACTTTATATAAGTTTTCTTTTTATTTATCTATTATTAGAACTTTACTCATTAATTTTTTGATGATATAAATAAACTCTTATTAAGTGTCAAATTTTTTTAATCATGAAAACCGTGTTTAAATTTTATATTTCTAAAATATATTATCAAGTTGCTCACGAGCCTATCGAGTCGAGTCAGAGCTTGCCTTTAAATTCATGCTCGTTAACGTCTTGAGTCGAGCTGAACATGAGTCAGCCAACTGAAGTCAAATTTTGACCGAGTTAAGTTCGAGTTGCTCGCGAGCTACTCAACTCAATTAGCACCCCTAGGTCTAGCCGAAAATCCAAAAAATAAGGTCTGACCATCTAGATTCGAGTAAGCCAAATTTGAAATTTCACCCGTATAACGTATCAACATCCTAATTTCTCATAACCGTTACTCTTTTTTTTTTTCTTCAAAAAAAAGGAACTCAAAACCGCTAATTGATGTTGAGAAACACTATAATTTCTTCTAAATAAGTAAATAACAACAACCACTACCGACATGGTAGATCGAATGATCGATTGAGAAAAATAATTTTAAATTTCCGTCAAAAATTCCCCAAACCCAAAATCATCTTCTTCACTCTCACTCTCATTTTACACTCAAATACACCTTTTCTCTGATAATTGCAAAAACCCAGATTCTGAAATTCGGGTTTGAATCATCCATTGAAAAGGGTATATTGAGATCTCTGAAGAAGTGCAAAATGGCGGTTGCTGAGAGAGGAGGAAGAGGTGGGTCCGGGTCGGGTTTGATGGGTATACGAAGCATAATGTCATACCCGATATTCCGTCATATTCTCTCTCCTCTTCCTTGCTACTCTTAACTCTTCTTCACATCTTCTTATCCATCTTCTTCAGATCCTGTATGTTTTCTTTACTCTTGAAAGTTGCTGCCTTTTTTTTATTGTTCTTATTGATTTTATGATTTATGATGCTGTTTTTGTGCTTGTTACATGATTTTATTAGCTCATTGAATTTGTTGGATTTTGTTTTTTTTTTTTAAATTTTTTTTTACTTTTTAGAATCAGATTCTGTTAATTTAGACAGTAGTGAGTGATTATGTAGGGAAAATAATTCATTTAATTGAAATTGAGTTTCTTTTCTTTTAAATAGTGTACATTGAACTGACTATGAAGACTGAGCTTGTTCTCTGTTAATGGGTGGGATTTTGCAGTAGAATGTGTTTGAGGAATATTTGGAAAAAATTGCTGGATAGATTTGTTAAGGGGAATGTTAGGGTTTGTTTAATTGTTTTCTCTCCTATAGTTTAGAATGGATTAATGGAGGGAGTGGAATTTTGATGTGAAAATGGTATGTAGTTTTGTAGGATAAACATGAACCTAGCTTGCTCTCGTCTCCTGTATGTTTTATTATCGCGGCTAGATAAATTGGTGGCTGTTGGAATTTGTACAGATTATGGAGATTGGAATTGGATTTTTTCTTATGATTTGGTGGCTGAAACTGGAATTGCCAACAATTGGATTGCATTTATTCATCGGTCATTTTTAGCTTTGAAGTTAGATCCGCTGAGAACTAGGCTGGACTTGATTTACAAACAAGCCCGTGATCATTTCATGCTTGTTAATTAATGCCTATGCTGCCTATGCACAACAGCTGAAACTCGGGGTAGCTAAAGTTTTTTGATGAGTTAGCCCAGAATTTTTAAAAATACGTTGTCTAAACTAGCTTGCTGTGCTGCTTTGTTTGAGACTAAAGGCACTGTGGATGAGGATGTCTTGAGGCAATTTGAGAAGGAAGTGAAGGTTGCAAGGTTGATGATTGATTGCTGAAGTGAAAGAGTCGTATGACAATCAATTAAATTGCACCACAATGTTTATGAGCAGTTTGTTAAAGCGAAAAACGAACGGTGCAATTACAAGCTACATTGCTGCGAAATCTGTGCCTAAAAGTTAGCATTCTCTTGCTTGAGGTTTGTTGTAGAGAGATTTGCCCAAGTATCAGGATGAAGAGCCGAAACCTGAGTTTGAGGACCCAACCTTGTATCATTATGCGATATACTCAGAGATTGTCATTGCTGTATCAGTTGTTATGTATTCAGTGGTGAAGAATGCAAAAGAGCCATGGAAGCATTTTTCCATGTGGTGATAGATAGGAAGATTGTTGCGGCAATGAAGGTTTGGTTCAAGATGAGACTTTGCACAGGGGGAGCCCATGTTGAAGTGAAACCAATGGAAGACTTTCAGTGTCTGAGGATAAGCATTCACCAACAAGACCAGCCAAAAAAAAAAAAAGACCAGACAAAGCGAACCCATCTTATGGACCATTGCTTAGACTGGTTGAATCAGCAAAGTCACAAACTCATGACTCTGAGAACCAGGCATTAAATGCTACTAAAGATACCAAGTAGTTGCCGATGCTCAATCATTTCTGATTTTACTTGCCCCAGATGTATCCTGACCTGCACCATATTGTGCTTTTGGACGGTGATGTTGAGGTTCAGAAAGATTTGACTGATTTATGGAACATTGATCTAGATGGTAAGGTGAATGGTGCTGTTGAGAGTTACTTTGGGTCCTTCCATGGGTACTCATAGTACTTGAACTTCTTTCATAATCTAATTCGGGAGGACTTCAACCCCAAAGCCTGTGCAAGTGTGCATGGGCTTATGGGATGAACATATTTGGTCGGATGCTTAGCTTGGAGGCGTGAGAAATGCACAGAGCAGTACCATTAGTATTACTGGCAGAACTTGGTATGATTATGTCTCCCTTCTGAGCTTTGTGTATTTTACTTCAATATTTATATTTCTATGCTAATGCTCAAGTGTCTTGAGCTGGATCCTCTTTTGACTTCATTGCTCACATGATGTTTTCTAGAATGAAGACCATATCATGTGACAGCAAGGAACCCTTCCAGCTTGCTTGGCTACATTCTACTCGAAAACAAAGACATTTGACAAATCCTGACATGTCCTTGGGATTGGTTATAATCCTAGTGTGAGAATTACTAATGCAGCAGTCATGCATTTTAGTGGGAGCATGAAGCCTTGGCTTGATATTGAAAATGAATCAATAGAAGGAGCTATGGAGCAAGTATGTGGATAATGACATGGAATTCGTGCAGATGTGCAATTTTGGCCTGTAAGTGTTTACAATTCCCCTATTTCAGAAACAAGGTAATTAAAAAGTTTTAAATAGTCAAAGGTTCATCCAAGTTACTCGTACATGTTTGTTCTGCTTGCAAACCCCTCAGAAAAGTTTAGTTATGCTAACTCCATTCTTTTATTTCCATACCATAATGGTCTTACCCTGCTTGGATAATTATATATACAGATTTACGGATTGTATATTTGTAAAGACATGTGAGTGGATTTGCAAATATGTATACACCAATTTTTACCAGTGATTATGATTGCCTTGCTGTTAGTTCTTCTTAGTTGTATGTAAATGACTTTACAATAGCATAACAATTTAGATGTAAATGTAAACACCCTGATGTAAATGCATTCTTTATGCTGTGTTGAAGGAATTATCTTACTAATCTCAGTAGCATTAACAATTTCAACTAAGATATATGAACCAAGTAAGTAGATCACATAAAGCTATAGTCTATCATACTTATCTCCACATCCCACTTTGATAATCACCGCTCCTACACCCTTGGAACATAGAGTATGATCTCCCTCTTCTTTTCTTTGGGCGCATTCTCTTCTTTAGTAGCTTTTGCTTCGTTGGTGGAATTATCTTCCTCTGGTAAATAGCTTTTTACAATAGTTGCAGTCTCTTTACTAGCTGGGATCAGAACATAATCGTACTCCATGTTATTTTTCTCTACAGTTTTTTTGTCATCTTCACTTCGAATCATGCACATTCTGTGGGCTGCTAGAAGTTCCTTTGCTTCAACATAAAATTTTAATGAAGTTTCCATATTTTTCTGAGATGCATAAATGAGCTCCTGAATTATCTCCTCTTTTTCCTGCATAAAAACATTAGTTACCCATAATCAACACACTGATCGACAAGGGCAACATTCAAACACACAATATTTTTGTTGTAACCTGTTCTTCCATAGTGGTGGCAAGATTTATTACCTGTTCTTCCAGGGTAGAGTCAAGACTTGCTGCATCAGGTATTTCTTCTTGAGATAGTCTCATGGCCTCATTTGCCATGAGCAACTTTGAAGTTACTTGCATTGCAATATTCATTTCTTCAGGAGTGGCCCATCGTAAACTACGCACTATTCCCTCTTTAATATTAGCTTTAATGAGTTCCTGAATTCTCCTCTCTTTTTCCTGCATAAAAACATAAGTTACCCATAATTAACACAATGATCAACAAGGGCAACATTCAAACACACTATATTTTTGTCGTAACCTGTTCACCTGTTCTTCCCTAGTGGTGGCAAGACTTATAACCTGTTCTTCCTGGGTAGAGTCAAAACTTGCTGCATCAGGTAGTGCTATTTGCACCGGATCCACATGTAGAAAGATACCTGTTAAATCGTTCTCAAGGTTGAGCTTTTGCTTTTTGAAGGGCATGTTTTTTTCAATTCTGATTATTGTTCTCAATACCCCTGCATGATGAAATACTAGTTTGGAGGCTTGACTGAAGGAACAGCACCTTTGATCGCCGAGGTCACAAATCAAATTAATCTGACAACAATAACTCCTCCTTCCTCCAGCGTCATCAAATCGAAACTTGTCATCGATTTCAGACAAATCAGAAGAGTGGCATACAAATTTTAAGGTACGATCATTAGCCAAGTACAGGTTTCTATTTTGTTTTTTGCAGCCTGGCATGTCAATGCGACTGTATAGGTAATAGTCTCCTGACCCGTCTTCAGCGGGTATGAACTCTGTTTCAAAATGCGCTCTTCTCAGGATCTATGTACGGGTATATACGACCATCCTCTTCGCTCCATGGCCCTGCATTGTGCACCACCATTACAGCTTAATTTATTCATTAGGATTAGGATAAATAGATTTATGAAAATTTTAATTTTATTATTATATTAATTATTATTATTATTATTATTATCAACACCATACCAGTATAAAATCTGAGCTTAGCGATTCCCAAGCAACCACACTTGCAGTCAGGGATATGCTCATCAGTCTCTGCACTGATTCCATCTGCATGCAATGATTAATATTTAAACATCTGTTGTCAAATCTAAATTTTTAAATTAATAAAAAACAATTTATTTTTAAAAAAAAGTCTTACGTCATACCAATTTTGAAACTATACGGATGATGATTGTACTGAGCAGCTTCAGGTGAACCAGAAACATTTACAACCTTAGGTCTACGAAACATAACTGAAGCACTTTTAACCCCAACAATCAATATTCTACATACTCCATCAATTAATTTCTGATCAACTAGTACTTCACTGAAATCAGAGCATTCGTAGATCTTAATGGTAACTGCATAATGCCTCTCGAGGTCTTTCTTGGATATGAGGTTGTGTAAAACCCGTTTCGCAATACCTCGAAAATAGACCTCCTTGCGGTGTTGGTTCTTTTCGACTACCAAGTCATTTGCATTAACCCCCGGCATATCTAGACGAATGTAATACCCATTTCTGATTTTCTTGATAGTGTATGCTCCTTTAGGTCCTTGAAGCTGATTAACTTGCAGTGGGTGAAATTCTTTTGATGTGTCTTCAATGCATTAATCAAAGATTTTAGTTAATCAATGCATTAATCAAAGATTTTAGTTAATCAATGCATTAATCAAAGATGTTAGTTAATCAATGCATTAATCAAAGATTTTAGTTAATACGGAGTATGCTTAAGAAACATTTTACTTTCAAGAAATTTGTTAGAGTGTGTAAATCTGTGTAGTATTCTTTACAATTCAATTCTTCAGTTTTGTATTAACAAGATAAAAAGCAAAGAATTACTAAACGCAAAGAAAATGAATTCAAACTAAGTAATCATACCATCGAGTATTATTAAGTCAGCCATTAGTTTTGAGTTTTTGCTTTTCTTCCCGATAAAATCGCTCTTCCCAACGCACTTTTGTGTTTGTTTTTGCTTTTGATCTTTGTAATTTTAGTTTCTGTTTTTTTCTTTTTATATAGATGAATTGTCAGAAGTAAATATTTATACTGTTTGAGATAGTAGTTTAGTTAGTTACAAAAAAAAATTAACATAAAATATAATGTTTTTTTGTTTTTTTTAATTGAGTCAATGCACGTCTACACACATAGGAAAGAGAGTAAAAGAGGGATAATAAAATATAAATATCAAATGTGAGTAGGGGTAAATTGGACATTTGGTGTGAACAAATGCAAAAGGTGTATGAGAGTGGTGTAATTGATTTGCAACTTCTGTGAAAGGAAGTTAGAGAGATGGAGTGGAAAAAAGTACAATGTAAGTGGATAATTCAAGGGTAAATTAGAAAGTTCAATGAATAAAATTTAAAAAAATGAGGATAATGGTGTTTATGTACTATCCAAAAATAGAAAGAGGCTTAACATTTTTTGAGTCTCTAAAATATGAAAACAAGAATTATAATGTGACTATGTGAGACGGAGGGAGTACTAGTTTAATTAGTTCGCTCTGTGTTCACTGGCCTCACTACATGGCTGTAGGAGTACTAGTTTAGTAAGAAAGTGTAGACGTCAAAGAAAAAAAAGGGGGGAGAGAGGAGTGTGTGTCATTAATTTTTAAATAGAAAAAGTACTCGATTTGGTTAAAAGTTAAACCCATTCGTGTTAACTAATTAATAATTGTACTAATTGGTTGTTGGTGTAATGGTGATTGAGGCTGCACTTGGTAGGGATGACCGCGTGTTCGATCCCTCACAGCAACAATTGGGAGGGGACTGAAACCTAACCACTCAGAACTGAGCCCGAATCCGAATTAGCCCAAAGGGTGAAGTGGGTGGAACAACAAAAACAAAAAACTAATTAATAATTGCTATAATGCGTACATATATCATATACAAAGTAGATAGATTTTATGCAGAGCTGTCAATTCGGGTAAACGGGTCGGGTTTGGGTTGGGTTAGCGTGGGTCAGGTCAATTCGGGTTAATGTCGTAACCTATGCGGGTCGGGTTCGGGTTGGGTCATGGTTGAGTCGGGTCACGTCGGGTCATACATCTTATCGGGTTTGGGTCGGGTTACATTCGGGTCGGGTAAATAATAGGTCGAGTTTAATTCGGGTTTTTAAGGGTTAAAACGAGTTAGGGTCATTCTCGGGTTCGAGTCGGGTTCGGCTCAAGTCAATAATTTGCAGGTTATAATCAGGTCGGGTCATTATCGGGTTCGGTTCAAGCCAATAATTTGCGGGGTATAATCAGGTGGGGTCATTTACAACTCGGGTCATGTTCGGGTTCGGGTACATAGAGTAGTTTTAGCCTTACAAAGTTACGACTTTACGAGTAACTTAGAATATATTTAGCATATATTCTCTAATTATTGTATATATCTTTATTTAGCTAGTCAATATCTACTATAATAAAGATGTATACAATATAATTAGAGAATATATGCTAAATATATTCTAACACTTAGAAATGAGGAAATAGCTATAATTAGTCTATGTAAGGAGTCGTATGTATTGAACTTCTCATAGTAACTCGTTTGCACAAGCACACAACTACACAAATGACACACACAAGATGTCATTAATTTCATTTAATATAATCTTCTTATTTGCGTAGCGAACATCATATTCTTAGTAGAAATAATTTAGAAATGAGTACGTAACTATATAACTATATATTGATATGGTGTCTAAATTGAACTTAAGGTGATTTGAAATCGGGTCAGGTCAATAACAGGTTAGATTGAGTTCGAAATGGGTTAAGAACAATACGAGTTGAATTTGGGTCGAGTCAATAACAAGTCGTATTGATTTCGGGTTGGGTTAGTAACAGACCGGGTTGAATTTTGGGTCAAGTTAAATAATAGGTCGGTTAGTAACAGGTCGGGTTGAATTCGAGTCGGGTTAGTAACTGGTCGGGTTAAATTCGGGTTTAACGGGTTAAAACGGGTTTGGGTCGGGTTCGGTTCAGGTCAATAATTTACGGGTTATATTCAGGTCGGTCATCTTCGGGTCGGTTCATGTTCGGGTTCGGGTCTCAAATACTCGGGTCTAGGGTTGTTCAAGTCGGGTCATATCGGGTTCGGGTCACCATTTTTTCGGGTTTCAAACGGGTCAGTTAATAATCGGCTTCGGGTAAATTTTTTCGGTTCGGGTCAGCTTTTGACAACTCTAATTTTATGGAAATCAAATGTACAATTATGGGAATAATTAAAATAAAAATAACATGTGTTATACACATAACTTTATACCGAGTAGTTTAATTTCTTGAACCTTTTCAGGCATATCAGCTGGTAGACTACATTGTACGAAGTACAAATTAACTCATCATAATTCATTACTCTTGTGTTCGTAAGGTGACCTCCAAGGGTCATAAACTTTCCGTATTAGGAATTTTGGATAGTTGATGACAATGAGTCAACTCATTGACAGACACTTCAAGGATTTGATCATGTTGTGGTCCCGAATCCAACTCAATAAGTACGAGTACAAGTATTCAGTACTTCGTACTTTGTAGTTACGAGTAAATGTTAGATAAAGTTCTGACATTTGATGATGTTAGATTGAGTTCAAAAAAGGCATGTTGTGGTCCCCTTTTTTAAAAATAATAAAGTAGAAATTGTAAAACCACGCCACAAGACCACAATATTATTAATATTATTAAATTTATTTTTTTGGGTTTTTCTATATAGTAATCCTGTTAATTTCACTTTTCTACGTTGTGTTCTAACATATATCACTTTCTACACTGTAATCCTAATATACATTTTGTTTTCATACGGTAACCTTGCCGTTATTCAGCAAATTCCGTTAATGAGGTCCACTCGATTTGCGCGTTGGAAAACCTTCCGTTAAGCGTTTTGGAGCCTATTTCAGCCCTTGTGGGTACAAAATGAGCTCAGACTTGGCAAAAAATTACTTAAATGCCTCGTTTTGCTTATTAAGAAATGTCTCGACTTACGTGTTCACGTTTTAATACGCACAACGTAGTATTTACGGTAGTTCATTTATTTTAGGAAATTGTCCTTAAAAAAAAAGAAAAAAAGGAAACTAGTTACTTCCTCCGTTAATGGTTATTTGCAACAATTGTACCGGTTGCGGAGGCCTAGGCGAAAGTTTTTAAACATGATTATTGAAATATAAGGGGCATATACTTAAGCACTAATCCAAATATAAAAAAAACCCACAATTAATTAAAATCACTAAACAACCAAACCCAGAACCCAGAATCACACCACCACCACCGCCGAACCCACCGTAAACCACCACCACGTAAAACACACCACCACCACCGAACCCACTGAAAACCCAGGCACCCACTGGAAACCACCACCAAACCCACTGAAAACTACCGTAAACCACCACCACCACCACCGAACCCACTGAAACTCCAGGCACCCACTGGAAACCACCACCAAACCCACTAAAACCCAATGAAAACAACCACCAAAATCCACTGACAACAACCACCAAAACCCCAAAAGCCCCAATTAAACCACCACGACCACGAATTGATGAATTAATTACAATTAAACCACCACCACCACGAAACCGAACACCACGCCACCCACTACCCTACGCAACCCAACACCACGCCACCGACCACCCTCAGAATCAACCACCACAAAACCTAGACCTAAACCCAGACCCACAATCACCGACACCTAGATCCACCCTCGAAACCCACAAAACCTAGATGAAGGAGGAGTGAGATTTTGATGATGAAGGAGGAGATCTAGACCACCACACCCACCCAGAACCCACGAACCACCATCCACGCCACCCCACGAACCCACCGAAAGAAGATGATGAGAGATGATGATGACGATGAACTGAGAAAGATGATGGTGATGAGAGATGATGATGACGATGAACTGAGAAGATGATGGTAATGAGAGATGATGACGATGAACTGGAAGATCGAATTGAAGAAGATGAGAGATGAAGATGGAGGAGAGAGATGAAATCTGCCAAGATAATCTGATTTGTTTGGAGGAAAAGCTTAGATAATTAAGTTCGATTAGGGTTGTAGATATGTGTAGTATTATGTGCTAATAATTTTTAAGTGAGGGTATTTTGGTCATTTTGACAGAAAATGTTACTAAATTAGGAAAGAAATAAGTTTGTTGCAATTAATAGTTAGCAACCGTTTTTTATAAATGTTGCAGATAACCGTTAACGCAGGTAGTATATGATTTACCCCGTAATAAACTAGTCATAGGTTTGGTTTCCTAGTAATCGTACAAGTAGTATTTATCTTGTTATTATATTAGTTTCCTGATGTTTTCGCTATTTAATCAAGTTCAATGGACATAAATTCCAAGTAACCTTCAAAAGTACATAAGATTAAAACTAAAATATAGGGGTTTCCATCAGATTTGAAGTCGAGGAATTTCTTTTTGATTTCAGCATTAATTTATTGGTCCGGATCGAAGTTTGTATAAAATCTAAAGGCATGGCCAACTCAAGTGTTCTGGGTCATCCTCTACTTCGTAATTTAAAGGTCAGTTTAGCTTTTATTGGTGTTTTTTTAACAACAAAATTGATAGTATTATGGTCACAATTTTGTGCTTTGAATCTAATTTATCGTATTATGGTTTTATTTTTGTGCTTTGTTAGAAACAAAATCGAGGGTTGCCCCAAAAAAAAAAATCGAGGGTTATGGTTAATTTTGATGCTTTGCAATGTATTCCAATTTAGGGTAACAGTTGTGTGCTTTGCAAATTACAATACGATTGATGGTATTATGGTTATAGTTTAATACTTTGCAACAAACAAATGATAGTATTATGATTAAAGTTTTGTTCTTTGCAACAAACAAAACTGATAGTATTATGATTAAATTTTTGTGCTTTGCAACATGATTTATGTTTTTTTTTTTCAATTGTGTTTGGAAAATTCAGCGATTCAAAAAAATTGAAGAGAAAGACCGGATTAGTGATTTGCCAGATGAACTCCTGTCAAATATTGTGGCAAGATTAACATTGAAGGAAGCAATAACTACTAGCATCCTTTCAAAGAGATGGGCTGATGTATGGGTATCATACCCTATTCTTGACTTTGGATTTCTTAAGAAAACCTATTATACTGAAGTACTTGTGCATAGAGTCAACAAAGTTTTGGAGAAATTTAATGGTGGAAAGTTGCATAAATTCAGGATTGTGCACCCAATGTCTGAGAGATTTAAGTCTCATATTGATGAATGGATTTCCTTTGCAACTCGAAATCGTGTTTCTGAGCTTGAACTCGACTTCGGTGGTTGGCCTAGACATGAAGGTTTTGACAATTATCATGTTCCTCTCCATGTGTTTGCACGAGAAGAGATGATGTTATTAAATCGTTCCTCTCCCAATGTTAGAAGCTTTGTGTCTTTAAGAGATCTCCGACTTAGGTCTGTAAACCTTTCAGACCAAGTATTTGACATAATTTTATACAATTGTTCCTCTCTAGAAAATTTTCATTTGACGCATAATTGTGGGCTAGTTAATGCTAAGAATACAGCTCCTCACCTAAAGCTGAAATCACTGAAGCTGCAGGGTTGTTATGACTTAAATAAATTGGAACTTTTGGCCCCAAATCTTGTGTCATTCATGTATGAAGGAGGTTATAAGGTAAGATTATGTATTAAGGATGCTCCACAGCTTGCATCCCTGTGCCTATCAGTTGAAACTGGTTTAAAATCAGATATGCACCCGATATTTCCTAGAGGAAAAAACTTTATTTTCAACCAGTTCTCCTCTTATCTCCCTAAGCTGGAATCTATGGTTGTCTCAGTTGCTCTTTTTGAGGTAAGCAGAAGCAAATTCATTGAGCGTACTGATTTTTCTTATCTTTTGGCTACTTATGCTTACATGATGGATGGGTCTGTCATCTGTGCAGGATATGAGTAATTTTATGGAACTTTGTGTGTTTAGCAATCTAAAAACTCTGGCGTTGGATGCAAATTCATCTTCAATACGACTATGTTGCCAAGTAGCGGCTTTTATAATCAGTGCAGCCCCATACTTGGAGCTACTTGAGCTACATGTAAGTATTTCTTTCACATGTCAATCTGAATTCCCCTATTCCTGGTCCTAATTGATTTTATTTTTTCTTTGCGTGGCTTGTAGCTTTCACCAACAAGAGCTTCTCTCAAGGAAATGGAAAGCACTAGAATTGCCGTCTATGTCTCCACATAAGAACCTTAAAGAGGTCAAGTTGTCTGGCTTTAGAGCCGATGTATATACCATAGACTTTCTTGCCTATCTTGTTGAATGCACCGATTCTCTCCAGAAGATTAATCTCAGTGCATATGCTACTGATAGGTCTGGAGATGAGTTGTTTGTGCAAAACCGTTTAAAATGGAGGGCAGATGAGGCTGAAAATTGCAAGATATGTGTGCAGGAACTCAGGAAAATATTGTATACAAATGTCCAGCTGATATTTCATGATTAGTAGTGGCTGAATTGTCCACTTATTTTTTTTTATTATTTAACTAAAATATAAAAATACTGTAAATTTAGCATTTATTTGTGTTTTCTGCTTATAGAATTATGTAATCAGCCAGTGCCAAAATTGTTTCAATAATTACCCTTTTATATTATGGAGTTATATGCCATTTTCAAAATTATTTATCAGTTGAAAAGCATTCTGAAGTTTGAACTGAACTTTTAGATAAAGACACAAGGACAACATAATATAATTAGCAAAACACCCTTCTTATGTCCGAAATTATATCAAGGATGCAGAATGAGTTAACTAATTCTATCAGTTAAAACTTGTTTAGAATCAGATATGCATGCAATATTTCCTAGAGGAGAAAACATTTTTTGAACCAGTTCTCTCCTCTTATCTCCTTAAGTTGGGAGTCTGTACTTGTCACGGTTACTCTCTTTAAGGTAAGCAGAAGCAAATTGATTTTGGCTTCTGAATTTTCTCATCTCTTTATCACATATCTTATGGATGGGTCTGTCATTTTTGCAGGATATGAGTAATCTTATTACTCAACTGTGTATTCAGAAATCTACAAAAATCTGGTGTTGGATGGATTTCTTGCATCTTCAATACGACGACTGTGCTGCCAAGTAGCTGCTTTTATAATCACTACTTGGAGGTACTTGAGCTATATGCAAGTATTTATTTCACATTTCAATCTGACCCCTAATCCTGCATTCGGTTTGCATGTGAATGCTGAATGGTATTCTCTTGACTTGATTAGTAGTAAGTGTAGTGGTTTAACAATGAACTATGCACTGGAATTGCCTTCCATGTCTATGCTGAAATTTCCAGGTATTGTGTGCTGCAATTCAAGACAGTTTTGCACCATAAATTATGTGCTAACATAAAAGGCTGTGACCAATTACCTTAATTTTCCAGCTTGAAACATTCATTTTAGACGTTATTATTCTTATTATACTAGATTATATTCGTATTTGCTACCTTTAAACATTAACTTCCACTAGTTTCACATAGAGTAAAACGATTATATATTCGTTATAATGAGTTTTGACAATAATTTTTTTTTTTTTTATTTTTTATAATTATGTCATGAATATAGGCCAAATCAATTCAAGCATTTGGGGTAAACTAAAAAACATAGATAATGCATATTCGGCCTAAGTAGGGGGTGCTAATCGAGTGAGTCGATCACGAGTTGAAGGGTGCTCGACTCAACTCGAATTTTTTTTTACATGGGCTCAACTCGTGTTCGCTACTCGCTAAGCACATTAGTACTCGTATCGTCTAGTAGCTCGCGATATGCTCATTAAGGTTTTGGTCAATGTAAAATTATATCTATGCCTTTGTTTTTCCCACTTTATATAAGTTTTCTTTTTATTTATCTATTATTAGAACTTTACTCATTAATTTTTTGATGATATAAATAAACTCTTATTAAGTGTCAAATTTTTTTAATCATGAAAACCGTGTTTAAATTTTATATTTCTAAAATATATTATCAAGTTGCTCACGAGCCTATCGAGTCGAGTCAGAGCTTGCCTTTAAATTCATGCTCGTTAACGTCTTGAGTCGAGCTGAACATGAGTCAGCCAACTGAAGTCAAATTTTGACCGAGTTAAGTTCGAGTTGCTCGCGAGCTACTCAACTCAATTAGCACCCCTAGGTCTAGCCGAAAATCCAAAAAATAAGGTCTGACCATCTAGATTCGAGTAAGCCAAATTTGAAATTTCACCCGTATAACGTATCAACATCCTAATTTCTCATAACCGTTACTCTTTTTTTTTTTCTTCAAAAAAAAGGAACTCAAAACCGCTAATTGATGTTGAGAAACACTATAATTTCTTCTAAATAAGTAAATAACAACAACCACTACCGACATGGTAGATCGAATGATCGATTGAGAAAAATAATTTTAAATTTCCGTCAAAAATTCCCCAAACCCAAAATCATCTTCTTCACTCTCACTCTCATTTTACACTCAAATACACCTTTTCTCTGATAATTGCAAAAAACCCAGATTCTGAAATTCGGGTTTGAATCATCCATTGAAAAGGGTATATTGAGATCTCTGAAGAAGTGCAACAATGGCGGTTGCTGAGAGAGGAGGAAGAGGTGGGTCCGGGTCGGGTTTGATGGGTATACGAAGCATAATGTCATACCCGATATTCCGTCATATTCTCTCTCCTCTTCCTTGCTACTCTTAACTCTTCTTCACATCTTCTTATCCATCTTCTTCAGATCCTGTATGTTTTCTTTACTCTTGAAAGTTGCTGCCTTTTTTTATTGTTCTTATTGATTTTATGATTTATGATGCTGTTTTTGTGCTTGTTACATGATTTTATTAGCTCATTGAATTTGTTGGATTTTGTTTTTTTTTTTTAAATTTTTTTTTACTTTTTAGAATCAGATTCTGTTAATTTAGACAGTAGTGAGTGATTATGTAGGGAAAATAATTCATTTAATTGAAATTGAGTTTCTTTTCTTTTAAATAGTGTACATTGAACTGACTATGAAGACTGAGCTTGTTCTCTGTTAATGGGTGGGATTTTGCAGTAGAATGTGTTTGAGGAATATTTGGAAAAAATTGCTGGATAGATTTGTTAAGGGGAATGTTAGGGTTTGTTTAATTGTTTTCTCTCCTATAGTTTAGAATGGATTAATGGAGGGAGTGGAATTTTGATGTGAAAATGGTATGTAGTTTTGTAGGATAAACATGAACCTAGCTTGCTCTCGTCTCCTGTATGTTTTATTATCGCGGCTAGATAAATTGGTGGCTGTTGGAATTTGTACAGATTATGGAGATTGGAATTGGATTTTTTCTTATGATTTGGTGGCTGAAACTGGAATTGCCAACAATTGGATTGCATTTATTCATCGGTCATTTTTAGCTTTGAAGTTAGATCCGCTGAGAACTAGGCTGGACTTGATTTACAAACAAGCCCGTGATCATTTCATGCTTGTTAATTAATGCCTATGCTGCCTATGCACAACAGCTGAAACTCGGGGTAGCTAAAGTTTTTTGATGAGTTAGCCCAGAATTTTTAAAAATACGTTGTCTAAACTAGCTTGCTGTGCTGCTTTGTTTGAGACTAAAGGCACTGTGGATGAGGATGTCTTGAGGCAATTTGAGAAGGAAGTGAAGGTTGCAAGGTTGATGATTGATTGCTGAAGTGAAAGAGTCGTATGACAATCAATTAAATTGCACCACAATGTTTATGAGCAGTTTGTTAAAGCGAAAAACGAACGGTGCAATTACAAGCTACATTGCTGCGAAATCTGTGCCTAAAAGTTAGCATTCTCTTGCTTGAGGTTTGTTGTAGAGAGATTTGCCCAAGTATCAGGATGAAGAGCCGAAACCTGAGTTTGAGGACCCAACCTTGTATCATTATGCGATATACTCAGAGATTGTCATTGCTGTATCAGTTGTTATGTATTCAGTGGTGAAGAATGCAAAAGAGCCATGGAAGCATGTTTTCCATGTGGTGATAGATAGGAAGATTGTTGCGGCAATGAAGGTTTGGTTCAAGATGAGACTTTGCACAGGGGGAGCCCATGTTGAAGTGAAACCAATGGAAGACTTTCAGTGTCTGAGGATAAGCATTCACCAACAAGACCAGCCAAAAAAAAAAAAAGACCAGACAAAGCGAACCCATCTTATGGACCATTGCTTAGACTGGTTGAATCAGCAAAGTCACAAACTCATGACTCTGAGAACCAGGCATTAAATGCTACTAAAGATACCAAGTAGTTGCCGATGCTCAATCATTTCTGATTTTACTTGCCCCAGATGTATCCTGACCTGCACCATATTGTGCTTTTTGGACGGTGATGTTGAGGTTCAGAAAGATTTGACTGATTTATGGAACATTGATCTAGATGGTAAGGTGAATGGTGCTGTTGAGAGTTACTTTGGGTCCTTCCATGGGTACTCATAGTACTTGAACTTCTTTCATAATCTAATTCGGGAGGACTTCAACCCCAAAGCCTGTGCAAGTGTGCATGGGCTTATGGGATGAACATATTTGGTCGGATGCTTAGCTTGGAGGCGTGAGAAATGCACAGAGCAGTACCATTAGTATTACTGGCAGAACTTGGTATGATTATGTCTCCCTTCTGAGCTTTGTGTATTTTACTTCAATATTTATATTTCTATGCTAATGCTCAAGTGTCTTGAGCTGGATCCTCTTTTGACTTCATTGCTCACATGATGTTTTCTAGAATGAAGACCATATCATGTGACAGCAAGGAACCCTTCAGCTTGCTTGGCTACATTCTACTCGAAAACAAAGACATTTGACAAATCCTGACATGTCCTTGGGATTGGTTATAATCCTAGTGTGAGAATTACTAATGCAGCAGTCATGCATTTTAGTGGGAGCATGAAGCCTTGGCTTGATATTGAAAATGAATCAATAGAAGGAGCTATGGAGCAAGTATGTGGATAATGACATGGAATTCGTGCAGATGTGCAATTTTGGCCTGTAAGTGTTTACAATTCCCCTATTTCAGAAACAAGGTAATTAAAAAAGTTTTAAATAGTCAAAGGTTCATCCAAGTTACTCGTACATGTTTGTTCTGCTTGCAAACCCCTCAGAAAAGTTTAGTTATGCTAACTCCATTCTTTTATTTCCATACCATAATGGTCTTACCCTGCTTGGATAATTATATATACAGATTTACGGATTGTATATTTGTAAAGACATGTGAGTGGATTTGCAAATATGTATACACCAATTTTTACCAGTGATTATGATTGCCTTGCTGTTAGTTCTTCTTAGTTGTATGTAAATGACTTTACAATAGCATAACAATTTAGATGTAAATGTAAACACCCTGATGTAAATGCATTCTTTATGCTGTGTTGAAGGAATTATCTTACTAATCTCAGTAGCATTAACAATTTCAACTAAGATATATGAACCAAGTAAGTAGATCACATAAAGCTATAGTCTATCATACTTATCTCCACATCCCACTTTGATAATCACCGCTCCTACACCCTTGGAACATAGAGTATGATCTCCCTCTTCTTTTCTTTGGGCGCATTCTCTTCTTTAGTAGCTTTTGCTTCGTTGGTGGAATTATCTTCCTCTGGTAAATAGCTTTTTACAATAGTTGCAGTCTCTTTACTAGCTGGGATCAGAACATAATCGTACTCCATGTTATTTTTCTCTACAGTTTTTTTGTCATCTTCACTTCGAATCATGCACATTCTGTGGGCTGCTAGAAGTTCCTTTGCTTCAACATAAAATTTTAATGAAGTTTCCATATTTTTCTGAGATGCATAAATGAGCTCCTGAATTATCTCCTCTTTTTCCTGCATAAAAACATTAGTTACTCATAATCAACACACTGATCGACAAGGGCAACATTCAAACACACAATATTTTTGTTGTAACCTGTTCTTCCATAGTGGTGGCAAGATTTATTACCTGTTCTTCCAGGGTAGAGTCAAGACTTGCTGCATCAGGTATTTCTTCTTGAGATAGTCTCATGGCCTCAATTTGCCATGAGCAACTTTGAAGTTACTTGCATTGCAATATTCATTTCTTCAGGAGTGGCCCATCGTAAACTACGCACTATTCCCTCTTTAATATTAGCTTTAATGAGTTCCTGAATTCTCCTCTCTTTTTCCTGCATAAAAACATAAGTTACCCATAATTAACACAATGATCAACAAGGGCAACATTCAAACACACTATATTTTTGTCGTAACCTGTTCACCTGTTCTTCCCTAGTGGTGGCAAGACTTATAACCTGTTCTTCCTGGGTAGAGTCAAAACTTGCTGCATCAGGTAGTGCTATTTGCACCGGATCCACATGTAGAAAGATACCTGTTAAATCGTTCTCAAGGTTGAGCTTTTGCTTTTTGAAGGGCATGTTTTTTTCAATTCTGATTATTGTTCTCAATACCCCTGCATGATGAAATACTAGTTTGGAGGCTTGACTGAAGGAACAGCACCTTTGATCGCCGAGGTCACAAATCAAATTAATCTGACAACAATAACTCCTCCTTCCTCCAGCGTCATCAAATCGAAACTTGTCATCGATTTCAGACAAATCAGAAGAGTGGCATACAAATTTTAAGGTACGATCATTAGCCAAGTACAGGTTTCTATTTTGTTTTTTGCAGCCTGGCATGTCAATGCGACTGTATAGGTAATAGTCTCCTGACCCGTCTTCAGCGGGTATGAACTCTGTTTCAAATGCGCTCTTCTCAGGATCTATGTACGGGTATATACGACCATCCTCTTCGCTCCATGGCCCTGCATTGTGCACCACCATTACAGCTTAATTTATTCATTAGGATTAGGATAAATAGATTTATGAAAATTTTAATTTTATTATTATATTAATTATTATTATTATTATTATTATCAACACCATACCAGTATAAAATCTGAGCTTAGCGATTCCCAAGCAACCACACTTGCAGTCAGGGATATGCTCATCAGTCTCTGCACTGATTCCATCTGCATGCAATGATTAATATTTAAACATCTGTTGTCAAATCTAAATTTTTAAATTAATAAATAAACAATTTATTTTTTAAAAAAAAAGTCTTACGTCATACCAATTTTGAAACTATACGGATGATGATTGTACTGAGCAGCTTCAGGTGAACCAGAAACATTTACAACCTTAGGTCTACGAAACATAACTGAAGCACTTTTAACCCCAACAATCAATATTCTACATACTCCATCAATTAATTTCTGATCAACTAGTACTTCACTGAAATCAGAGCATTCGTAGATCTTAATGGTAACTGCATAATGCCTCTCGAGGTCTTTCTTGGATATGAGGTTGTGTAAAACCCGTTTCGCAATACCTCGAAAATAGACCTCCTTGCGGTGTTGGTTCTTTTCGACTACCAAGTCATTTGCATTAACCCCCGGCATATCTAGACGAATGTAATACCCATTTCTGATTTTCTTGATAGTGTATGCTCCTTTAGGTCCTTGAAGCTGATTAACTTGCAGTGGGTGAAATTCTTTTGATGTGTCTTCAATGCATTAATCAAAGATTTTAGTTAATCAATGCATTAATCAAAGATTTTAGTTAATCAATGCATTAATCAAAGATGTTAGTTAATCAATGCATTAATCAAAGATTTTAGTTAATACGGAGTATGCTTAAGAAACATTTTACTTTCAAGAAATTTGTTAGAGTGTGTAAATCTGTGTAGTATTCTTTACAATTCAATTCTTCAGTTTTGTATTAACAAGATAAAAAGCAAAGAATTACTAAACGCAAAGAAAATGAATTCAAACTAAGTAATCATACCATCGAGTATTATTAAGTCAGCCATTAGTTTTGAGTTTTTGCTTTTCTTCTCCGATAAAATCGCTCTTCCCAACGCACTTTTGTGTTTGTTTTTGCTTTTGATCTTTGTAATTTTAGTTTCTGTTTTTTTCTTTTTATATAGATGAATTGTCAGAAGTAAATATTTATACTGTTTGAGATAGTAGTTTTAGTTAGTTACAAAGAAAAATTAACATAAAATATAATGTTTTTTTGTTTTTTTTAATTGAGTCAATGCACGTCTACACACATAGGAAAGAGAGTAAAAGAGGATAATAAAATATAAATATCAAATGTGAGTAGGGGTAAATTGGACATTTGGTGTGAACAAATGCAAAAGGTGTATGAGAGTGGTGTAATTGATTTGCAACTTCTGTGAAAGGAAGTTAGAGAGATGGAGTGGAAAAAAGTACAATGTAAGTGGATAATTCAAGGGTAAATTAGAAAGTTCAATGAATAAAATTTAAAAAAATGAGGATAATGGTGTTTATGTACTATCCAAAAATAGAAAGAGGCTTAACATTTTTTGAGTCTCTAAAATATGAAAACAAGAATTATAATGTGACTATGTGAGACGGAGGGAGTACTAGTTTAATTAGTTCGCTCTGTGTTCACTGGCCTCACTACATGGCTGTAGGAGTACTAGTTTAGTAAGAAAGTGTAGACGTCAAAGAAAAAAAAGGGGGGAGAGAGGAGTGTGTGTCATTAATTTTTAAATAGAAAAAAGTACTCGATTTGGTTAAAAGTTAAACCCATTCGTGTTAACTAATTAATAATTGTACTAATTGGTTGTTGGTGTAATGGTGATTGAGGCTGCACTTGGTAGGGATGACCGCGTGTTCGATCCCTCACAGCAACAATTGGGAGGGGACTGAAACCTAACCACTCAGAACTGAGCCCGAATCCGAATTAGCCCAAAGGGTGAAGTGGGTGGAACAACAAAAACAAAAAACTAATTAATAATTGCTATAATGCGTACATATATCATATACAAAGTAGATAGATTTTATGCAGAGCTGTCAATTCGGGTAAACGGGTCGGGTTTGGGTTGGGTTAGCGTGGGTCAGGTCAATTCGGGTTAATGTCGTAACCTATGCGGGTCGGGTTCGGGTTGGGTCATGGTTGAGTCGGGTCACGTCGGGTCATACATCTTATCGGGTTTGGGTCGGGTTACATTCGGGTCGGGTAAATAATAGGTCGAGTTTAATTCGGGTTTTTAAGGGTTAAAACGAGTTAGGGTCATTCTCGGGTTCGAGTCGGGTTCGGCTCAAGTCAATAATTTGCAGGTTATAATCAGGTCGGGTCATTATCGGGTTCGGTTCAAGCCAATAATTTGCGGGGTATAATCAGGTGGGGTCATTTACAACTCGGGTCATGTTCGGGTTCGGGTACATAGAGTAGTTTTAGCCTTACAAAGTTACGACTTTACGAGTAACTTAGAATATATTTAGCATATATTCTCTAATTATTGTATATATCTTTATTTAGCTAGTCAATATCTACTATAATAAAGATGTATACAATATAATTAGAGAATATATGCTAAATATATTCTAACACTTAGAAATGAGGAAATAGCTATAATTAGTCTATGTAAGGAGTCGTATGTATTGAACTTCTCATAGTAACTCGTTTGCACAAGCACACAACTACACAAATGACACACACAAGATGTCATTAATTTCATTTAATATAATCTTCTTATTTGCGTAGCGAACATCATATTCTTAGTAGAAATAATTTAGAAATGAGTACGTAACTATATAACTATATATTGATATGGTGTCTAAATTGAACTTAAGGTGATTTGAAATCGGGTCAGGTCAATAACAGGTTAGATTGAGTTCGAAATGGGTTAAGAACAATACGAGTTGAATTTGGGTCGAGTCAATAACAAGTCGTATTGATTTCGGGTTGGGTTAGTAACAGACCGGGTTGAATTTTGGGTCAAGTTAATAATAGGTCGGGTTAGTAACAGGTCGGGTTGAATTCGAGTCGGGTTAGTAACTGGTCGGGTTAAATTCGGGTTTAACGGGTTAAAACGGGTTTGGGTCGGGTTCGGTTCAGGTCAATAATTTACGGGTTATATTCAGGTCGGGTCATCTTCGGGTCGGTTCATGTTCGGGTTCGGGTCTCAAATACTCGGGTCTAGGGTTGGGTTCAAGTCGGGTCATATCGGGTTCGGGTCACCATTTTTTCGGGTTCAAACGGGTCAGTTAATAATCGGCTTCGGGTAAATTTTTTCGGTTCGGGTCAGCTTTTGACAACTCTAATTTTATGGAAATCAAATGTACAATTATGGGAATAATTAAAATAAAAATAACATGTGTTATACACATAACTTTATACCGAGTAGTTTAATTTCTTGAACCTTTTCAGGCATATCAGCTGGTAGACTACATTGTACGAAGTACAAATTAACTCATCATAATTCATTACTCTTGTGTTCGTAAGGTGACCTCCAAGGGTCATAAACTTTCCGTATTAGGAATTTTGGATAGTTGATGACAATGAGTCAACTCATTGACAGACACTTCAAGGATTTGATCATGTTGTGGTCCCGAATCCAACTCAATAAGTACGAGTACAAGTATTCAGTACTTCGTACTTTGTAGTTACGAGTAAATGTTAGATAAAGTTCTGACATTTGATGATGTTAGATTGAGTTCAAAAAGGCATGTTGTGGTCCCCTTTTTTAAAAATAATAAAGTAGAAATTGTTAAACCACGCCCACAAGACCACAATATTATTAATATTATTAAATTTATTTTTTTGGGTTTTTCTATATAGTAATCCTGTTAATTTCACTTTTCTACGTTGTGTTCTAACATATATCACTTTCTACACTGTAATCCTAATATACATTTTGTTTTCATACGGTAACCTTGCCGTTATTCAGCAAATTCCGTTAATGAGGTCCACTCGATTTGCGCGTTGGAAAACCTTCCGTTAAGCGTTTTGGAGCCTATTTCAGCCCTTGTGGGTACAAAATGAGCTCAGACTTGGCAAAAAATTACTTAAATGCCTCGTTTTGCTTATTAAGAAATGTCTCGACTTACGTGTTCACGTTTTAATACGCACAACGTAGTATTTACGGTAGTTCATTTATTTTAGGAAATTGTCCTTAAAAAAAAAAGAAAAAAAGGAAACTAGTTACTTCCTCCGTTAATGGTTATTTGCAACAATTGTACCGGTTGCGGAGGCCTAGGCGAAAGTTTTTAAACATGATTATTGAAATATAAGGGGCATATACTTAAGCACTAATCCAAATATAAAAAAAACCCACAATTAATTAAAATCACTAAACAACCAAACCCAGAACCCAGAATCACCACCACCACCGCCGAACCCACCGTAAACCACCACCACGTAAAACACCACCACCACCGAACCCACTGAAAACCCAGGCACCCACTGGAAACCACCACCAAACCCACTGAAAACTACCGTAAACCACCACCACCACCACCGAACCCACTGAAACTCCAGGCACCCACTGGAAACCACCACCAAACCCACTAAAACCCAATGAAAACAACCACCAAAATCCACTGACAACAACCACCAAAACCCCAAAAGCCCCAATTAAACCACCACGACCACGAATTGATGAATTAATTACAATTAAACCACCACCACCACGAAACCGAACACCACGCCACCCACTACCCTACGCAACCCAACACCACGCCACCGACCACCCTCAGAATCAACCACCACAAAACCTAGACCTAAACCCAGACCCACAATCACCGACACCTAGATCCACCCTCGAAACCCACAAAACCTAGATGAAGGAGGAGTGAGATTTTGATGATGAAGGAGGAGATCTAGACCACCACACGCCACCCAGAACCCACGAACCACCATCCACGCACCCACGAACCCACCGAAAGAAGATGATGAGAGATGATGATGACGATGAACTGAGAAGATGATGGTGATGAGAGATGATGATGACGATGAACTGAGAAGATGATGGTAATGAGAGATGATGACGATGAACTGGAAGATCGAATTGGAAGAAGATGAGAGATGAAGATGGAGGAGAGAGATGAAATCTGCCAAGATATCTGATTTGTTTGGAGGAAAAGCTTAGATAATTAAGTTCGATTAGGGTTGTAGATATGTGTAGTATTATGTGCTAATAATTTTTAAGTGAGGGTATTTTGGTCATTTTGACAGAAAATGTTACTAAATTAGGAAAGAAATAAGTTTGTTGCAATTAATAGTTAGCAACCGTTTTTTATAAATGTTGCAGATAACCGTTAACGCAGGTAGTATATGATTTACCCCGTAATAAACTAGTCATAGGTTTGGTTTCCTAGTAATCGTACAAGTAGTATTTATCTTGTTATTATATTAGTTTCCTGATGTTTTCGCTATTTAATCAAGTTCAATGGACATAAATTCCAAGTAACCTTCAAAAGTACATAAGATTAAAACTAAAATATAGGGGTTTCCATCAGATTTGAAGTCGAGGAATTTCTTTTTGATTTCAGCATTAATTTATTGGTCCGGATCGAAGTTTGTATAAAATCTAAAGGCATGGCCAACTCAAGTGTTCTGGGTCATCCTCTACTTCGTAATTTAAAGGTCAGTTTAGCTTTTATTGGTGTTTTTTTAACAACAAAATTGATAGTATTATGGTCACAATTTTGTGCTTTGAATCTAATTTATCGTATTATGGTTTTTATTTTTGTGCTTTGTTAGAAACAAAATCGAGGGTTGCCCCAAAAAAAATCGAGGGTTATGGTTAATTTTGATGCTTTGCAATGTATTCCAATTTAGGGTAACAGTTGTGTGCTTTGCAAATTACAATACGATTGATGGTATTATGGTTATAGTTTAATACTTTGCAACAAACAAATGATAGTATTATGATTAAAGTTTTGTTCTTTGCAACAAACAAAACTGATAGTATTATGATTAAATTTTTGTGCTTTGCAACATGATTTATGTTTTTTTTTTTTTCAATTGTGTTTGGAAAATTCAGCGATTCAAAAAAATTGAAGAGAAAGACCGGATTAGTGATTTGCCAGATGAACTCCTGTCAAATATTGTGGCAAGATTAACATTGAAGGAAGCAATAACTACTAGCATCCTTTCAAAGAGATGGGCTGATGTATGGGTATCATACCCTATTCTTGACTTTGGATTTCTTAAGAAAACCTATTATACTGAAGTACTTGTGCATAGAGTCAACAAAGTTTTGGAGAAATTTAATGGTGGAAAGTTGCATAAATTCAGGATTGTGCACCAATGTCTGAGAGATTTAAGTCTCATATTGATGAATGGATTTCCTTTGCAACTCGAAATCGTGTTTCTGAGCTTGAACTCGACTTCGGTGGTTGGCCTAGACATGAAGGTTTTGACAATTATCATGTTCCTCTCCATGTGTTTGCACGAGAAGAGATGATGTTATTAAATCGTTCCTCTCCCAATGTTAGAAGCTTTGTGTCTTTAAGAGATCTCCGACTTAGGTCTGTAAACCTTTCAGACCAAGTATTTGACATAATTTTATACAATTGTTCCTCTCTAGAAAATTTTCATTTGACGCATAATTGTGGGCTAGTTAATGCTAAGAATACAGCTCCTCACCTAAAGCTGAAATCACTGAAGCTGCAGGGTTGTTATGACTTAAATAAATTGGAACTTTTGGCCCCAAATCTTGTGTCATTCATGTATGAAGGAGGTTATAAGGTAAGATTATGTATTAAGGATGCTCCACAGCTTGCATCCCTGTGCCTATCAGTTGAAACTGGTTTAAAATCAGATATGCACCCGATATTTCCTAGAGGAAAAAACTTTATTTTCAACCAGTTCTCCTCTTATCTCCCTAAGCTGGAATCTATGGTTGTCTCAGTTGCTCTTTTTGAGGTAAGCAGAAGCAAATTCATTGAGCGTACTGATTTTTCTTATCTTTTGGCTACTTATGCTTACATGATGGATGGGTCTGTCATCTGTGCAGGATATGAGTAATTTTATGGAACTTTGTGTGTTTAGCAATCTAAAAACTCTGGCGTTGGATGCAAATTCATCTTCAATACGACTATGTTGCCAAGTAGCGGCTTTTATAATCAGTGCAGCCCCATACTTGGAGCTACTTGAGCTACATGTAAGTATTTCTTTCACATGTCAATCTGAATTCCCCTATTCCTGGTCCTAATTGATTTTATTTTTTCTTTGCGTGGCTTGTAGCTTTCACCAACAAGAGCTTCTCTCAAGGAAATGGAAGCACTAGAATTGCCGTCTATGTCTCCACATAAGAACCTTAAAGAGGTCAAGTTGTCTGGCTTTAGAGCCGATGTATATACCATAGACTTTCTTGCCTATCTTGTTGAATGCACCGATTCTCTCCAGAAGATTAATCTCAGTGCATATGCTACTGATAGGTCTGGAGATGAGTTGTTTGTGCAAAACCGTTTAAAATGGAGGGCAGATGAGGCTGAAAATTGCAAGATATGTGTGCAGGAACTCAGGAAAATATTGTATACAAATGTCCAGCTGATATTTCATGATTAGTAGTGGCTGAATTGTCCACTTATTTTTTTTTTATTATTTAACTAAAATATAAAAATACTGTAAATTTAGCATTTATTTGTGTTTTCTGCTTATAGAATTATGTAATCAGCCAGTGCCAAAATTGTTTCAATAATTACCCTTTTATATTATGGAGTTATATGCCATTTTCAAAATTATTTATCAGTTGAAAAGCATTCTGAAGTTTGAACTGAACTTTTAGATAAAGACACAAGGACAACATAATATAATTAGCAAAACACCCTTCTTATGTCCGAAATTATATCAAGGATGCAGAATGAGTTAACTAATTCTATCAGTTAAAACTTGTTTAGAATCAGATATGCATGCAATATTTCCTAGAGGAGAAAACATTTTTTTGAACCAGTTCTCTCCTCTTATCTCCTTAAGTTGGGAGTCTGTACTTGTCACGGTTACTCTCTTTAAGGTAAGCAGAAGCAAATTGATTTTGGCTTCTGAATTTTCTCATCTCTTTATCACATATCTTATGGATGGGTCTGTCATTTTTGCAGGATATGAGTAATCTTATTACTCAACTGTGTATTCAGAAATCTACAAAAATCTGGTGTTGGATGGATTTCTTGCATCTTCAATACGACGACTGTGCTGCCAAGTAGCTGCTTTTATAATCACTACTTGGAGGTACTTGAGCTATATGCAAGTATTTATTTCACATTTCAATCTGACCCCTAATCCTGCATTCGGTTTGCATGTGAATGCTGAATGGTATTCTCTTGACTTGATTAGTAGTAAGTGTAGTGGTTTAACAATGAACTATGCACTGGAATTGCCTTCCATGTCTATGCTGAAATTTCCAGGTATTGTGTGCTGCAATTCAAGACAGTTTTGCACCATAAATTATGTGCTAACATAAAAGGCTGTGACCAATTACCTTAATTTTCCAGCTTGAAACATTCATTTTAGACGTTATTATTCTTATTATACTAGATTATATTCGTATTTGCTACCTTTAAACATTAACTTCCACTAGTTTCACATAGAGTAAAACGATTATATATTCGTTATAATGAGTTTTGACAATAATTTTTTTTTTTTTTTTATTTTTTATAATTATGTCATGAATATAGGCCAAATCAATTCAAGCATTTGGGGTAAACTAAAAAACATAGATAATGCATATTCGGCCTAAGTAGGGGGTGCTAATCGAGTGAGTCGATCACGAGTTGAAGGGTGCTCGACTCAACTCGAATTTTTTTTACATGGGCTCAACTCGTGTTCGCTACTCGCTAAGCACATTAGTACTCGTATCGTCTAGTAGCTCGCGATATGCTCATTAAGGTTTTGGTCAATGTAAAATTATATCTATGCCTTTGTTTTTTCCCACTTTATATAAGTTTTCTTTTTATTTATCTATTATTAGAACTTTACTCATTAATTTTTTGATGATATAAATAAAACTCTTATTAAGTGTCAAATTTTTTTAATCATGAAAACCGTGTTTAAATTTTATATTTCTAAAAATATATTATCAAGTTGCTCACGAGCCTATCGAGTCGAGTCAGAGCTTGCCTTTAAATTCATGCTCGTTAACGTCTTGAGTCGAGCTGAACATGAGTCAGCCAACTGAAGTCAAATTTTTGACCGAGTTAAGTTCGAGTTGCTCGCGAGCTACTCAACTCAATTAGCACCCCTAGGTCTAGCCGAAAATCCAAAAAAATAAGGTCTGACCATCTAGATTCGAGTAAGCCAAATTTGAAAATTTCACCCGTATAACGTATCAACATCCTAATTTCTCATAACCGTTACTCTTTTTTTTTTTCTTCAAAAAAAAGGAACTCAAAAACCGCTAATTGATGTTGAGAAACACTATAATTTCTTCTAAATAAGTAAATAACAACAACCACTACCGACATGGTAGATCGAATGATCGATTGAGAAAAAATAATTTTAAAATTTCCGTCAAAAAATTCCCCAAACCCAAAATCATCTTCTTCACTCTCACTCTCATTTTACACTCAAATACACCTTTTCTCTGATAATTGCAAAAACCCAGATTCTGAAATTCGGGTTTGAATCATCCATTGAAAAGGGTATATTGAGATCTCTGAAGAAGTGCAACAATGGCGGTTGCTGAGAGAGGAGGAAGAGGTGGGTCCGGGTCGGGTTTGATGGGTATACGAAGCATAATGTCATACCCGATATTCCGTCATATTCTCTCTCCTCTTCCTTGCTACTCTTAACTCTTCTTCACATCTTCTTATCCATCTTCTTCAGATCCTGTATGTTTTCTTTACTCTTGAAAGTTGCTGCCTTTTTTTATTGTTCTTATTGATTTTATGATTTATGATGCTGTTTTTGTGCTTGTTACATGATTTTATTAGCTCATTGAATTTGTTGGATTTTGTTTTTTTTTTTAAATTTTTTTTTACTTTTTTAGAATCAGATTCTGTTAATTTAGACAGTAGTGAGTGATTATGTAGGGAAAATAATTCATTTAATTGAAATTGAGTTTCTTTTCTTTTAAATAGTGTACATTGAACTGACTATGAAGACTGAGCTTGTTCTCTGTTAATGGGTGGGATTTTGCAGTAGAATGTGTTTGAGGAATATTTGGAAAAAATTGCTGGATAGATTTGTTTAAGGGGAATGTTAGGGTTTGTTTAATTGTTTTCTCTCCTATAGTTTAGAATGGATTAATGGAGGGAGTGGAATTTTGATGTGAAAATGGTATGTAGTTTTGTAGGATAAACATGAACCTAGCTTGCTCTCGTCTCCTGTATGTTTTATTATCGCGGCTAGATAAATTGGTGGCTGTTGGAATTTGTACAGATTATGGAGATTGGAATTGGATTTTTTCTTATGATTTGGTGGCTGAAACTGGAATTGCCAACAATTGGATTGCATTTATTCATCGGTCATTTTTAGCTTTGAAGTTAGATCCGCTGAGAACTAGGCTGGACTTGATTTACAAACAAGCCCGTGATCATTTCATGCTTGTTAATTAATGCCTATGCTGCCTATGCACAACAGCTGAAACTCGGGGTAGCTAAAGTTTTTTGATGAGTTAGCCCAGAATTTTTAAAAATACGTTGTCTAAACTAGCTTGCTGTGCTGCTTTGTTTGAGACTAAAGGCACTGTGGATGAGGATGTCTTGAGGCAATTTGAGAAGGAAGTGAAGGTTGCAAGGTTGATGATTGATTGCTGAAGTGAAAGAGTCGTATGACAATCAATTAAATTGCACCACAATGTTTATGAGCAGTTTGTTAAAGCGAAAAACGAACGGTGCAATTACAAGCTACATTGCTGCGAAATCTGTGCCTAAAAGTTAGCATTCTCTTGCTTGAGGTTTGTTGTAGAGAGATTTGCCCAAGTATCAGGATGAAGAGCCGAAACCTGAGTTTTGAGGACCCAACCTTGTATCATTATGCGATATACTCAGAGATTGTCATTGCTGTATCAGTTGTTATGTATTCAGTGGTGAAGAATGCAAAAGAGCCATGGAAGCATGTTTTCCATGTGGTGATAGATAGGAAGATTGTTGCGGCAATGAAGGTTTGGTTCAAGATGAGACTTTGCACAGGGGGAGCCCATGTTGAAGTGAAACCAATGGAAGACTTTCAGTGTCTGAGGATAAGCATTCACCAACAAGACCAGCCAAAAAAAAAAAAAAAGACCAGACAAAGCGAACCCATCTTATGGACCATTGCTTAGACTGGTTGAATCAGCAAAGTCACAAACTCATGACTCTGAGAACCAGGCATTAAATGCTACTAAAGATACCAAGTAGTTGCCGATGCTCAATCATTTCTGATTTTACTTGCCCCAGATGTATCCTGACCTGCACCATATTGTGCTTTTGGACGGTGATGTTGAGGTTCAGAAAGATTTGACTGATTTATGGAACATTGATCTAGATGGTAAGGTGAATGGTGCTGTTGAGAGTTACTTTGGGTCCTTCCATGGGTACTCATAGTACTTGAACTTCTTTCATAATCTAATTCGGGAGGACTTCAACCCCAAAGCCTGTGCAAGTGTGCATGGGCTTATGGGATGAACATATTTGGTCGGATGCTTAGCTTGGAGGCGTGAGAAATGCACAGAGCAGTACCATTAGTATTACTGGCAGAACTTGGTATGATTATGTCTCCCTTCTGAGCTTTGTGTATTTTACTTCAATATTTATATTTCTATGCTAATGCTCAAGTGTCTTGAGCTGGATCCTCTTTTGACTTCATTGCTCACATGATGTTTTCTAGAATGAAGACCATATCATGTGACAGCAAGGAACCCTTCCAGCTTGCTTGGCTACATTCTACTCGAAAACAAAGACATTTGACAAATCCTGACATGTCCTTGGGATTGGTTATAATCCTAGTGTGAGAATTACTAATGCAGCAGTCATGCATTTTAGTGGGAGCATGAAGCCTTGGCTTGATATTGAAAATGAATCAATAGAAGGAGCTATGGAGCAAGTATGTGGATAATGACATGGAATTCGTGCAGATGTGCAATTTTGGCCTGTAAGTGTTTACAATTCCCCTATTTCAGAAACAAGGTAATTAAAAAGTTTTAAATAGTCAAAGGTTCATCCAAGTTACTCGTACATGTTTGTTCTGCTTGCAAACCCCTCAGAAAAGTTTAGTTATGCTAACTCCATTCTTTTATTTCCATACCATAATGGTCTTACCCTGCTTGGATAATTATATATACAGATTTACGGATTGTATATTTGTAAAGACATGTGAGTGGATTTGCAAATATGTATACACCAATTTTTACCAGTGATTATGATTGCCTTGCTGTTAGTTCTTCTTAGTTGTATGTAAATGACTTTACAATAGCATAACAATTTAGATGTAAATGTAAACACCCTGATGTAAATGCATTCTTTATGCTGTGTTGAAGGAATTATCTTACTAATCTCAGTAGCATTAACAATTTCAACTAAGATATATGAACCAAGTAAGTAGATCACATAAAGCTATAGTCTATCATACTTATCTCCACATCCCACTTTGATAATCACCGCTCCTACACCCTTGGAACATAGAGTATGATCTCCCTCTTCTTTTCTTTGGGCGCATTCTCTTCTTTAGTAGCTTTTGCTTCGTTGGTGGAATTATCTTCCTCTGGTAAATAGCTTTTTACAATAGTTGCAGTCTCTTTACTAGCTGGGATCAGAACATAATCGTACTCCATGTTATTTTTCTCTACAGTTTTTTTGTCATCTTCACTTCGAATCATGCACATTCTGTGGGCTGCTAGAAGTTCCTTTGCTTCAACATAAAATTTTAATGAAGTTTCCATATTTTTCTGAGATGCATAAATGAGCTCCTGAATTATCTCCTCTTTTTCCTGCATAAAAACATTAGTTACTCATAATCAACACACTGATCGACAAGGGCAACATTCAAACACACAATATTTTTGTTGTAACCTGTTCTTCCATAGTGGTGGCAAGATTTATTACCTGTTCTTCCAGGGTAGAGTCAAGACTTGCTGCATCAGGTATTTCTTCTTGAGATAGTCTCATGGCCTCATTTGCCATGAGCAACTTTGAAGTTACTTGCATTGCAATATTCATTTCTTCAGGAGTGGCCCATCGTAAACTACGCACTATTCCCTCTTTAATATTAGCTTTAATGAGTTCCTGAATTCTCCTCTCTTTTTCCTGCATAAAAACATAAGTTACCCATAATTAACACAATGATCAACAAGGGCAACATTCAAACACACTATATTTTTGTCGTAACCTGTTCACCTGTTCTTCCCTAGTGGTGGCAAGACTTATAACCTGTTCTTCCTGGGTAGAGTCAAAACTTGCTGCATCAGGTAGTGCTATTTGCACCGGATCCACATGTAGAAAGATACCTGTTAAATCGTTCTCAAGGTTGAGCTTTTGCTTTTTGAAGGGCATGTTTTTTTCAATTCTGATTATTGTTCTCAATACCCCTGCATGATGAAATACTAGTTTGGAGGCTTGACTGAAGGAACAGCACCTTTGATCGCCGAGGTCACAAATCAAATTAATCTGACAACAATAACTCCTCCTTCCTCCAGCGTCATCAAATCGAAACTTGTCATCGATTTCAGACAAATCAGAAGAGTGGCATACAAATTTTAAGGTACGATCATTAGCCAAGTACAGGTTTCTATTTTGTTTTTTGCAGCCTGGCATGTCAATGCGACTGTATAGGTAATAGTCTCCTGACCCGTCTTCAGCGGGTATGAACTCTGTTTCAAATGCGCTCTTCTCAGGATCTATGTACGGGTATATACGACCATCCTCTTCGCTCCATGGCCCTGCATTGTGCACCACCATTACAGCTTAATTTATTCATTAGGATTAGGATAAATAGATTTATGAAAATTTTAATTTTATTATTATATTAATTATTATTATTATTATTATTATCAACACCATACCAGTATAAAATCTGAGCTTAGCGATTCCCAAGCAACCACACTTGCAGTCAGGGATATGCTCATCAGTCTCTGCACTGATTCCATCTGCATGCAATGATTAATATTTAAACATCTGTTGTCAAATCTAAATTTTTAAATTAATAAATAAACAATTTATTTTTAAAAAAAAAGTCTTACGTCATACCAATTTTGAAACTATACGGATGATGATTGTACTGAGCAGCTTCAGGTGAACCAGAAACATTTACAACCTTAGGTCTACGAAACATAACTGAAGCACTTTTAACCCCAACAATCAATATTCTACATACTCCATCAATTAATTTCTGATCAACTAGTACTTCACTGAAATCAGAGCATTCGTAGATCTTAATGGTAACTGCATAATGCCTCTCGAGGTCTTTCTTGGATATGAGGTTGTGTAAAACCCGTTTCGCAATACCTCGAAAATAGACCTCCTTGCGGTGTTGGTTCTTTTCGACTACCAAGTCATTTGCATTAACCCCCGGCATATCTAGACGAATGTAATACCCATTTCTGATTTTCTTGATAGTGTATGCTCCTTTAGGTCCTTGAAGCTGATTAACTTGCAGTGGGTGAAATTCTTTTGATGTGTCTTCAATGCATTAATCAAAGATTTTAGTTAATCAATGCATTAATCAAAGATTTTAGTTAATCAATGCATTAATCAAAGATGTTAGTTAATCAATGCATTAATCAAAGATTTTAGTTAATACGGAGTATGCTTAAGAAACATTTTACTTTCAAGAAATTTGTTAGAGTGTGTAAATCTGTGTAGTATTCTTTACAATTCAATTCTTCAGTTTTGTATTAACAAGATAAAAAGCAAAGAATTACTAAACGCAAAGAAAATGAATTCAAACTAAGTAATCATACCATCGAGTATTATTAAGTCAGCCATTAGTTTTGAGTTTTTGCTTTTCTTCTCCGATAAAATCGCTCTTCCCAACGCACTTTTGTGTTTGTTTTTGCTTTTGATCTTTGTAATTTTAGTTTCTGTTTTTTTCTTTTTATATAGATGAATTGTCAGAAGTAAATATTTATACTGTTTGAGATAGTAGTTTAGTTAGTTACAAAGAAAAATTAACATAAAATATAATGTTTTTTTTGTTTTTTTAATTGAGTCAATGCACGTCTACACACATAGGAAAGAGAGTAAAAGAGGGATAATAAAATATAAATATCAAATGTGAGTAGGGGTAAATTGGACATTTGGTGTGAACAAATGCAAAAGGTGTATGAGAGTGGTGTAATTGATTTGCAACTTCTGTGAAAGGAAGTTAGAGAGATGGAGTGGAAAAAAGTACAATGTAAGTGGATAATTCAAGGGTAAATTAGAAAGTTCAATGAATAAAATTTAAAAAAATGAGGATAATGGTGTTTATGTACTATCCAAAAATAGAAAGAGGCTTAACATTTTTTTGAGTCTCTAAAATATGAAAACAAGAATTATAATGTGACTATGTGAGACGGAGGGAGTACTAGTTTAATTAGTTCGCTCTGTGTTCACTGGCCTCACTACATGGCTGTAGGAGTACTAGTTTAGTAAGAAAGTGTAGACGTCAAAGAAAAAAAAGGGGGAGAGAGGAGTGTGTGTCATTAATTTTTAAATAGAAAAAGTACTCGATTTGGTTAAAAGTTAAACCCATTCGTGTTAACTAATTAATAATTGTACTAATTGGTTGTTGGTGTAATGGTGATTGAGGCTGCACTTGGTAGGGATGACCGCGTGTTCGATCCCTCACAGCAACAATTGGGAGGGGACTGAAACCTAACCACTCAGAACTGAGCCCGAATCCGAATTAGCCCAAAGGGTGAAGTGGGTGGAACAACAAAAACAAAAAACTAATTAATAATTGCTATAATGCGTACATATATCATATACAAAGTAGATAGATTTTATGCAGAGCTGTCAATTCGGGTAAACGGGTCGGGTTTGGGTTGGGTTAGCGTGGGTCAGGTCAATTCGGGTTAATGTCGTAACCTATGCGGGTCGGGTTCGGGTTGGGTCATGGTTGAGTCGGGTCACGTCGGGTCATACATCTTATCGGGTTTGGGTCGGGTTACATTCGGGTCGGGTAAATAATAGGTCGAGTTTAATTCGGGTTTTTAAGGGTTAAAACGAGTTAGGGTCATTCTCGGGTTCGAGTCGGGTTCGGCTCAAGTCAATAATTTGCAGGTTATAATCAGGTCGGGTCATTATCGGGTTCGGTTCAAGCCAATAATTTGCGGGGTATAATCAGGTGGGGTCATTTACAACTCGGGTCATGTTCGGGTTCGGGTACATAGAGTAGTTTTAGCCTTACAAAGTTACGACTTTACGAGTAACTTAGAATATATTTAGCATATATTCTCTAATTATTGTATATATCTTTATTTAGCTAGTCAATATCTACTATAATAAAGATGTATACAATATAATTAGAGAATATATGCTAAATATATTCTAACACTTAGAAATGAGGAAATAGCTATAATTAGTCTATGTAAGGAGTCGTATGTATTGAACTTCTCATAGTAACTCGTTTGCACAAGCACACAACTACACAAATGACACACACAAGATGTCATTAATTTCATTTAATATAATCTTCTTATTTGCGTAGCGAACATCATATTCTTAGTAGAAATAATTTAGAAATGAGTACGTAACTATATAACTATATATTGATATGGTGTCTAAATTGAACTTAAGGTGATTTGAAATCGGGTCAGGTCAATAACAGGTTAGATTGAGTTCGAAATGGGTTAAGAACAATACGAGTTGAATTTGGGTCGAGTCAATAACAAGTCGTATTGATTTCGGGTTGGGTTAGTAACAGACCGGGTTGAATTTTGGGTCAAGTTAATAATAGGTCGGGTTAGTAACAGGTCGGGTTGAATTCGAGTCGGGTTAGTAACTGGTCGGGTTAAATTCGGGTTTAACGGGTTAAAACGGGTTTGGGTCGGGTTCGGTTCAGGTCAATAATTTACGGGTTATATTCAGGTCGGGTCATCTTCGGGTCGGTTCATGTTCGGGTTCGGGTCTCAAATACTCGGGTCTAGGGTTGGGTTCAAGTCGGGTCATATCGGGTTCGGGTCACCATTTTTTCGGGTTCAAACGGGTCAGTTAATAATCGGCTTCGGGTAAATTTTTTCGGTTCGGGTCAGCTTTTGACAACTCTAATTTTATGGAAATCAAATGTACAATTATGGGAATAATTAAAATAAAAATAACATGTGTTATACACATAACTTTATACCGAGTAGTTTAATTTCTTGAACCTTTTCAGGCATATCAGCTGGTAGACTACATTGTACGAAGTACAAATTAACTCATCATAATTCATTACTCTTGTGTTCGTAAGGTGACCTCCAAGGGTCATAAACTTTCCGTATTAGGAATTTTGGATAGTTGATGACAATGAGTCAACTCATTGACAGACACTTCAAGGATTTGATCATGTTGTGGTCCCGAATCCAACTCAATAAGTACGAGTACAAGTATTCAGTACTTCGTACTTTGTAGTTACGAGTAAATGTTAGATAAAGTTCTGACATTTGATGATGTTAGATTGAGTTCAAAAAGGCATGTTGTGGTCCCCTTTTTTAAAAATAATAAAGTAGAAATTGTTAAACCACGCCCACAAGACCACAATATTATTAATATTATTAAATTTATTTTTTTGGGTTTTTCTATATAGTAATCCTGTTAATTTCACTTTTCTACGTTGTGTTCTAACATATATCACTTTCTACACTGTAATCCTAATATACATTTTGTTTTCATACGGTAACCTTGCCGTTATTCAGCAAATTCCGTTAATGAGGTCCACTCGATTTGCGCGTTGGAAAACCTTCCGTTAAGCGTTTTGGAGCCTATTTCAGCCCTTGTGGGTACAAAATGAGCTCAGACTTGGCAAAAAATTACTTAAATGCCTCGTTTTGCTTATTAAGAAATGTCTCGACTTACGTGTTCACGTTTTAATACGCACAACGTAGTATTTACGGTAGTTCATTTATTTTAGGAAATTGTCCTTAAAAAAAAAAAGAAAAAAAGGAAACTAGTTACTTCCTCCGTTAATGGTTATTTGCAACAATTGTACCGGTTGCGGAGGCCTAGGCGAAAGTTTTTAAACATGATTATTGAAATATAAGGGGCATATACTTAAGCACTAATCCAAATATAAAAAAAACCCACAATTAATTAAAATCACTAAACAACCAAACCCAGAACCCAGAATCACCACCACCACCGCCGAACCCACCGTAAACCACCACCACGTAAAACACCACCACCACCGAACCCACTGAAAACCCAGGCACCCACTGGAAACCACCACCAAACCCACTGAAAACTACCGTAAACCACCACCACCACCACCGAACCCACTGAAACTCCAGGCACCCACTGGAAACCACCACCAAACCCACTAAAACCCAATGAAAACAACCACCAAAATCCACTGACAACAACCACCAAAACCCCAAAAGCCCCAATTAAACCACCACGACCACGAATTGATGAATTAATTACAATTAAACCACCACCACCACGAAACCGAACACCACGCCACCCACTACCCTACGCAACCCAACACCACGCCACCGACCACCCTCAGAATCAACCACCACAAAACCTAGACCTAAACCCAGACCCACAATCACCGACACCTAGATCCACCCTCGAAACCCACAAAACCTAGATGAAGGAGGAGTGAGATTTTGATGATGAAGGAGGAGATCTAGACCACCACACGCCACCCAGAACCCACGAACCACCATCCACGCCACCCACGAACCCACCGAAAGAAGATGATGAGAGATGATGATGACGATGAACTGAGAAGATGATGGTGATGAGAGATGATGATGACGATGAACTGAGAAGATGATGGTAATGAGAGATGATGACGATGAACTGGAAGATCGAATTGGAAGAAGATGAGAGATGAAGATGGAGGAGAGAGATGAAATCTGCCAAGATATCTGATTTGTTTGGAGGAAAAGCTTAGATAATTAAGTTCGATTAGGGTTGTAGATATGTGTAGTATTATGTGCTAATAATTTTTAAGTGAGGGTATTTTGGTCATTTTGACAGAAAATGTTACTAAATTAGGAAAGAAATAAGTTTGTTGCAATTAATAGTTAGCAACCGTTTTTTATAAATGTTGCAGATAACCGTTAACGCAGGTAGTATATGATTTACCCCGTAATAAACTAGTCATAGGTTTGGTTTCCTAGTAATCGTACAAGTAGTATTTATCTTGTTATTATATTAGTTTCCTGATGTTTTCGCTATTTAATCAAGTTCAATGGACATAAATTCCAAGTAACCTTCAAAAGTACATAAGATTAAAACTAAAATATAGGGGTTTCCATCAGATTTGAAGTCGAGGAATTTCTTTTTGATTTCAGCATTAATTTATTGGTCCGGATCGAAGTTTGTATAAAATCTAAAGGCATGGCCAACTCAAGTGTTCTGGGTCATCCTCTACTTCGTAATTTAAAGGTCAGTTTAGCTTTTATTGGTGTTTTTTAACAACAAAATTGATAGTATTATGGTCACAATTTTGTGCTTTGAATCTAATTTATCGTATTATGGTTTTATTTTTGTGCTTTGTTAGAAACAAAATCGAGGGTTGCCCCAAAAAAAAATCGAGGGTTATGGTTAATTTTGATGCTTTGCAATGTATTCCAATTTAGGGTAACAGTTGTGTGCTTTGCAAATTACAATACGATTGATGGTATTATGGTTATAGTTTAATACTTTGCAACAAACAAATGATAGTATTATGATTAAAGTTTTGTTCTTTGCAACAAACAAAACTGATAGTATTATGATTAAATTTTTGTGCTTTGCAACATGATTTATGTTTTTTTTTTTTTTCAATTGTGTTTGGAAAATTCAGCGATTCAAAAAAATTGAAGAGAAAGACCGGATTAGTGATTTGCCAGATGAACTCCTGTCAAATATTGTGGCAAGATTAACATTGAAGGAAGCAATAACTACTAGCATCCTTTCAAAGAGATGGGCTGATGTATGGGTATCATACCCTATTCTTGACTTTGGATTTCTTAAGAAAACCTATTATACTGAAGTACTTGTGCATAGAGTCAACAAAGTTTTGGAGAAATTTAATGGTGGAAAGTTGCATAAATTCAGGATTGTGCACCCAATGTCTGAGAGATTTAAGTCTCATATTGATGAATGGATTTCCTTTGCAACTCGAAATCGTGTTTCTGAGCTTGAACTCGACTTCGGTGGTTGGCCTAGACATGAAGGTTTTGACAATTATCATGTTCCTCTCCATGTGTTTGCACGAGAAGAGATGATGTTATTAAATCGTTCCTCTCCCAATGTTAGAAGCTTTGTGTCTTTAAGAGATCTCCGACTTAGGTCTGTAAACCTTTCAGACCAAGTATTTGACATAATTTTATACAATTGTTCCTCTCTAGAAAATTTTCATTTGACGCATAATTGTGGGCTAGTTAATGCTAAGAATACAGCTCCTCACCTAAAGCTGAAATCACTGAAGCTGCAGGGTTGTTATGACTTAAATAAATTGGAACTTTTGGCCCAAATCTTGTGTCATTCATGTATGAAGGAGGTTATAAGGTAAGATTATGTATTAAGGATGCTCCACAGCTTGCATCCCTGTGCCTATCAGTTGAAACTGGTTTAAAATCAGATATGCACCCGATATTTCCTAGAGGAAAAAACTTTATTTTCAACCAGTTCTCCTCTTATCTCCCTAAGCTGGAATCTATGGTTGTCTCAGTTGCTCTTTTTGAGGTAAGCAGAAGCAAATTCATTGAGCGTACTGATTTTTCTTATCTTTTGGCTACTTATGCTTACATGATGGATGGGTCTGTCATCTGTGCAGGATATGAGTAATTTTATGGAACTTTGTGTGTTTAGCAATCTAAAAACTCTGGCGTTGGATGCAAATTCATCTTCAATACGACTATGTTGCCAAGTAGCGGCTTTTATAATCAGTGCAGCCCCATACTTGGAGCTACTTGAGCTACATGTAAGTATTTCTTTCACATGTCAATCTGAATTCCCCTATTCCTGGTCCTAATTGATTTTATTTTTTCTTTGCGTGGCTTGTAGCTTTCACCAACAAGAGCTTCTCTCAAGGAAATGGAAGCACTAGAATTGCCGTCTATGTCTCCACATAAGAACCTTAAAGAGGTCAAGTTGTCTGGCTTTAGAGCCGATGTATATACCATAGACTTTCTTGCCTATCTTGTTGAATGCACCGATTCTCTCCAGAAGATTAATCTCAGTGCATATGCTACTGATAGGTCTGGAGATGAGTTGTTTGTGCAAAACCGTTTAAAATGGAGGGCAGATGAGGCTGAAAATTGCAAGATATGTGTGCAGGAACTCAGGAAAATATTGTATACAAATGTCCAGCTGATATTTCATGATTAGTAGTGGCTGAATTGTCCACTTATTTTTTTTTATTATTTAACTAAAATATAAAAATACTGTAAATTTAGCATTTATTTGTGTTTTCTGCTTATAGAATTATGTAATCAGCCAGTGCCAAAATTGTTTCAATAATTACCCTTTTATATTATGGAGTTATATGCCATTTTCAAAATTATTTATCAGTTGAAAAGCATTCTGAAGTTTGAACTGAACTTTTAGATAAAGACACAAGGACAACATAATATAATTAGCAAAACACCCTTCTTATGTCCGAAATTATATCAAGGATGCAGAATGAGTTAACTAATTCTATCAGTTAAAACTTGTTTAGAATCAGATATGCATGCAATATTTCCTAGAGGAGAAAACATTTTTTGAACCAGTTCTCTCCTCTTATCTCCTTAAGTTGGGAGTCTGTACTTGTCACGGTTACTCTCTTTAAGGTAAGCAGAAGCAAATTGATTTTGGCTTCTGAATTTTCTCATCTCTTTATCACATATCTTATGGATGGGTCTGTCATTTTTGCAGGATATGAGTAATCTTATTACTCAACTGTGTATTCAGAAATCTACAAAAATCTGGTGTTGGATGGATTTCTTGCATCTTCAATACGACGACTGTGCTGCCAAGTAGCTGCTTTTATAATCACTACTTGGAGGTACTTGAGCTATATGCAAGTATTTATTTCACATTTCAATCTGACCCCTAATCCTGCATTCGGTTTGCATGTGAATGCTGAATGGTATTCTCTTGACTTGATTAGTAGTAAGTGTAGTGGTTTAACAATGAACTATGCACTGGAATTGCCTTCCATGTCTATGCTGAAATTTCCAGGTATTGTGTGCTGCAATTCAAGACAGTTTTGCACCATAAATTATGTGCTAACATAAAAGGCTGTGACCAATTACCTTAATTTTCCAGCTTGAAACATTCATTTTAGACGTTATTATTCTTATTATACTAGATTATATTCGTATTTGCTACCTTTAAACATTAACTTCCACTAGTTTCACATAGAGTAAAACGATTATATATTCGTTATAATGAGTTTTGACAATAATTTTTTTTTTTTTTATTTTTTATAATTATGTCATGAATATAGGCCAAATCAATTCAAGCATTTGGGGTAAACTAAAAAAACATAGATAATGCATATTCGGCCTAAGTAGGGGGTGCTAATCGAGTGAGTCGATCACGAGTTGAAGGGTGCTCGACTCAACTCGAATTTTTTTTACATGGGCTCAACTCGTGTTCGCTACTCGCTAAGCACATTAGTACTCGTATCGTCTAGTAGCTCGCGATATGCTCATTAAGGTTTTGGTCAATGTAAAATTATATCTATGCCTTTGTTTTTCCCACTTTATATAAGTTTTCTTTTTATTTATCTATTATTAGAACTTTACTCATTAATTTTTTGATGATATAAATAAACTCTTATTAAGTGTCAAATTTTTTTAATCATGAAAACCGTGTTTAAATTTTATATTTCTAAAATATATTATCAAGTTGCTCACGAGCCTATCGAGTCGAGTCAGAGCTTGCCTTTAAATTCATGCTCGTTAACGTCTTGAGTCGAGCTGAACATGAGTCAGCCAACTGAAGTCAAATTTTGACCGAGTTAAGTTCGAGTTGCTCGCGAGCTACTCAACTCAATTAGCACCCCTAGGTCTAGCCGAAAATCCAAAAAATAAGGTCTGACCATCTAGATTCGAGTAAGCCAAATTTGAAATTTCACCCGTATAACGTATCAACATCCTAATTTCTCATAACCGTTACTCTTTTTTTTTTTCTTCAAAAAAAAGGAACTCAAAACCGCTAATTGATGTTGAGAAACACTATAATTTCTTCTAAATAAGTAAATAACAACAACCACTACCGACATGGTAGATCGAATGATCGATTGAGAAAAATAATTTTAAATTTCCGTCAAAAATTCCCCAAACCCAAAATCATCTTCTTCACTCTCACTCTCATTTTACACTCAAATACACCTTTTCTCTGATAATTGCAAAAACCCAGATTCTGAAATTCGGGTTTGAATCATCCATTGAAAAGGGTATATTGAGATCTCTGAAGAAGTGCAACAATGGCGGTTGCTGAGAGAGGAGGAAGAGGTGGGTCCGGGTCGGGTTTGATGGGTATACGAAGCATAATGTCATACCCGATATTCCGTCATATTCTCTCTCCTCTTCCTTGCTACTCTTAACTCTTCTTCACATCTTCTTATCCATCTTCTTCAGATCCTGTATGTTTTCTTTACTCTTGAAAGTTGCTGCCTTTTTTTATTGTTCTTATTGATTTTATGATTTATGATGCTGTTTTTGTGCTTGTTACATGATTTTATTAGCTCATTGAATTTGTTGGATTTTGTTTTTTTTTTTAAATTTTTTTTTACTTTTTAGAATCAGATTCTGTTAATTTAGACAGTAGTGAGTGATTATGTAGGGAAAATAATTCATTTAATTGAAATTGAGTTTCTTTTCTTTTAAATAGTGTACATTGAACTGACTATGAAGACTGAGCTTGTTCTCTGTTAATGGGTGGGATTTTGCAGTAGAATGTGTTTGAGGAATATTTGGAAAAAATTGCTGGATAGATTTGTTAAGGGGAATGTTAGGGTTTGTTTAATTGTTTTCTCTCCTATAGTTTAGAATGGATTAATGGAGGGAGTGGAATTTTGATGTGAAAATGGTATGTAGTTTTGTAGGATAAACATGAACCTAGCTTGCTCTCGTCTCCTGTATGTTTTATTATCGCGGCTAGATAAATTGGTGGCTGTTGGAATTTGTACAGATTATGGAGATTGGAATTGGATTTTTTCTTATGATTTGGTGGCTGAAACTGGAATTGCCAACAATTGGATTGCATTTATTCATCGGTCATTTTTAGCTTTGAAGTTAGATCCGCTGAGAACTAGGCTGGACTTGATTTACAAACAAGCCCGTGATCATTTCATGCTTGTTAATTAATGCCTATGCTGCCTATGCACAACAGCTGAAACTCGGGGTAGCTAAAGTTTTTTGATGAGTTAGCCCAGAATTTTTAAAAATACGTTGTCTAAACTAGCTTGCTGTGCTGCTTTGTTTGAGACTAAAGGCACTGTGGATGAGGATGTCTTGAGGCAATTTGAGAAGGAAGTGAAGGTTGCAAGGTTGATGATTGATTGCTGAAGTGAAAGAGTCGTATGACAATCAATTAAATTGCACCACAATGTTTATGAGCAGTTTGTTAAAGCGAAAAACGAACGGTGCAATTACAAGCTACATTGCTGCGAAATCTGTGCCTAAAAGTTAGCATTCTCTTGCTTGAGGTTTGTTGTAGAGAGATTTGCCCAAGTATCAGGATGAAGAGCCGAAACCTGAGTTTGAGGACCCAACCTTGTATCATTATGCGATATACTCAGAGATTGTCATTGCTGTATCAGTTGTTATGTATTCAGTGGTGAAGAATGCAAAAGAGCCATGGAAGCATGTTTTCCATGTGGTGATAGATAGGAAGATTGTTGCGGCAATGAAGGTTTGGTTCAAGATGAGACTTTGCACAGGGGGAGCCCATGTTGAAGTGAAACCAATGGAAGACTTTCAGTGTCTGAGGATAAGCATTCACCAACAAGACCAGCCAAAAAAAAAAAAAAAGACCAGACAAAGCGAACCCATCTTATGGACCATTGCTTAGACTGGTTGAATCAGCAAAGTCACAAACTCATGACTCTGAGAACCAGGCATTAAATGCTACTAAAGATACCAAGTAGTTGCCGATGCTCAATCATTTCTGATTTTACTTGCCCCAGATGTATCCTGACCTGCACCATATTGTGCTTTTGGACGGTGATGTTGAGGTTCAGAAAGATTTGACTGATTTATGGAACATTGATCTAGATGGTAAGGTGAATGGTGCTGTTGAGAGTTACTTTGGGTCCTTCCATGGGTACTCATAGTACTTGAACTTCTTTCATAATCTAATTCGGGAGGACTTCAACCCCAAAGCCTGTGCAAGTGTGCATGGGCTTATGGGATGAACATATTTGGTCGGATGCTTAGCTTGGAGGCGTGAGAAATGCACAGAGCAGTACCATTAGTATTACTGGCAGAACTTGGTATGATTATGTCTCCCTTCTGAGCTTTGTGTATTTTACTTCAATATTTATATTTCTATGCTAATGCTCAAGTGTCTTGAGCTGGATCCTCTTTTGACTTCATTGCTCACATGATGTTTTCTAGAATGAAGACCATATCATGTGACAGCAAGGAACCCTTCCAGCTTGCTTGGCTACATTCTACTCGAAAACAAAGACATTTGACAAATCCTGACATGTCCTTGGGATTGGTTATAATCCTAGTGTGAGAATTACTAATGCAGCAGTCATGCATTTTAGTGGGAGCATGAAGCCTTGGCTTGATATTGAAAATGAATCAATAGAAGGAGCTATGGAGCAAGTATGTGGATAATGACATGGAATTCGTGCAGATGTGCAATTTTGGCCTGTAAGTGTTTACAATTCCCCTATTTCAGAAACAAGGTAATTAAAAAGTTTTAAATAGTCAAAGGTTCATCCAAGTTACTCGTACATGTTTGTTCTGCTTGCAAACCCCTCAGAAAAGTTTAGTTATGCTAACTCCATTCTTTTATTTCCATACCATAATGGTCTTACCCTGCTTGGATAATTATATATACAGATTTACGGATTGTATATTTGTAAAGACATGTGAGTGGATTTGCAAATATGTATACACCAATTTTTACCAGTGATTATGATTGCCTTGCTGTTAGTTCTTCTTAGTTGTATGTAAATGACTTTACAATAGCATAACAATTTAGATGTAAATGTAAACACCCTGATGTAAATGCATTCTTTATGCTGTGTTGAAGGAATTATCTTACTAATCTCAGTAGCATTAACAATTTCAACTAAGATATATGAACCAAGTAAGTAGATCACATAAAGCTATAGTCTATCATACTTATCTCCACATCCCACTTTGATAATCACCGCTCCTACACCCTTGGAACATAGAGTATGATCTCCCTCTTCTTTTCTTTGGGCGCATTCTCTTCTTTAGTAGCTTTTGCTTCGTTGGTGGAATTATCTTCCTCTGGTAAATAGCTTTTTACAATAGTTGCAGTCTCTTTACTAGCTGGGATCAGAACATAATCGTACTCCATGTTATTTTTCTCTACAGTTTTTTTTGTCATCTTCACTTCGAATCATGCACATTCTGTGGGCTGCTAGAAGTTCCTTTGCTTCAACATAAAATTTTAATGAAGTTTCCATATTTTTCTGAGATGCATAAATGAGCTCCTGAATTATCTCCTCTTTTTCCTGCATAAAAACATTAGTTACTCATAATCAACACACTGATCGACAAGGGCAACATTCAAACACACAATATTTTTGTTGTAACCTGTTCTTCCATAGTGGTGGCAAGATTTATTACCTGTTCTTCCAGGGTAGAGTCAAGACTTGCTGCATCAGGTATTTCTTCTTGAGATAGTCTCATGGCCTCATTTGCCATGAGCAACTTTGAAGTTACTTGCATTGCAATATTCATTTCTTCAGGAGTGGCCCATCGTAAACTACGCACTATTCCCTCTTTAATATTAGCTTTAATGAGTTCCTGAATTCTCCTCTCTTTTTCCTGCATAAAAACATAAGTTACCCATAATTAACACAATGATCAACAAGGGCAACATTCAAACACACTATATTTTTGTCGTAACCTGTTCACCTGTTCTTCCCTAGTGGTGGCAAGACTTATAACCTGTTCTTCCTGGGTAGAGTCAAAACTTGCTGCATCAGGTAGTGCTATTTGCACCGGATCCACATGTAGAAAGATACCTGTTAAATCGTTCTCAAGGTTGAGCTTTTGCTTTTTGAAGGGCATGTTTTTTTCAATTCTGATTATTGTTCTCAATACCCCTGCATGATGAAATACTAGTTTGGAGGCTTGACTGAAGGAACAGCACCTTTGATCGCCGAGGTCACAAATCAAATTAATCTGACAACAATAACTCCTCCTTCCTCCAGCGTCATCAAATCGAAACTTGTCATCGATTTCAGACAAATCAGAAGAGTGGCATACAAATTTTAAGGTACGATCATTAGCCAAGTACAGGTTTCTATTTTGTTTTTTGCAGCCTGGCATGTCAATGCGACTGTATAGGTAATAGTCTCCTGACCCGTCTTCAGCGGGTATGAACTCTGTTTCAAATGCGCTCTTCTCAGGATCTATGTACGGGTATATACGACCATCCTCTTCGCTCCATGGCCCTGCATTGTGCACCACCATTACAGCTTAATTTATTCATTAGGATTAGGATAAATAGATTTATGAAAATTTTAATTTTATTATTATATTAATTATTATTATTATTATTATTATCAACACCATACCAGTATAAAATCTGAGCTTAGCGATTCCCAAGCAACCACACTTGCAGTCAGGGATATGCTCATCAGTCTCTGCACTGATTCCATCTGCATGCAATGATTAATATTTAAACATCTGTTGTCAAATCTAAATTTTTAAATTAATAAATAAACAATTTATTTTTAAAAAAAAAAGTCTTACGTCATACCAATTTTGAAACTATACGGATGATGATTGTACTGAGCAGCTTCAGGTGAACCAGAAACATTTACAACCTTAGGTCTACGAAACATAACTGAAGCACTTTTAACCCCAACAATCAATATTCTACATACTCCATCAATTAATTTCTGATCAACTAGTACTTCACTGAAATCAGAGCATTCGTAGATCTTAATGGTAACTGCATAATGCCTCTCGAGGTCTTTCTTGGATATGAGGTTGTGTAAAACCCGTTTCGCAATACCTCGAAAATAGACCTCCTTGCGGTGTTGGTTCTTTTCGACTACCAAGTCATTTGCATTAACCCCCGGCATATCTAGACGAATGTAATACCCATTTCTGATTTTCTTGATAGTGTATGCTCCTTTAGGTCCTTGAAGCTGATTAACTTGCAGTGGGTGAAATTCTTTTGATGTGTCTTCAATGCATTAATCAAAGATTTTAGTTAATCAATGCATTAATCAAAGATTTTAGTTAATCAATGCATTAATCAAAGATGTTAGTTAATCAATGCATTAATCAAAGATTTTAGTTAATACGGAGTATGCTTAAGAAACATTTTACTTTCAAGAAATTTGTTAGAGTGTGTAAATCTGTGTAGTATTCTTTACAATTCAATTCTTCAGTTTTGTATTAACAAGATAAAAAGCAAAGAATTACTAAACGCAAAGAAAATGAATTCAAACTAAGTAATCATACCATCGAGTATTATTAAGTCAGCCATTAGTTTTGAGTTTTTGCTTTTCTTCTCCGATAAAATCGCTCTTCCCAACGCACTTTTGTGTTTGTTTTTGCTTTTGATCTTTGTAATTTTAGTTTCTGTTTTTTTTCTTTTTATATAGATGAATTGTCAGAAGTAAATATTTATACTGTTTGAGATAGTAGTTTAGTTAGTTACAAAGAAAAATTAACATAAAATATAATGTTTTTTTGTTTTTTTAATTGAGTCAATGCACGTCTACACACATAGGAAAGAGAGTAAAAGAGGGATAATAAAATATAAATATCAAATGTGAGTAGGGGTAAATTGGACATTTGGTGTGAACAAATGCAAAAGGTGTATGAGAGTGGTGTAATTGATTTGCAACTTCTGTGAAAGGAAGTTAGAGAGATGGAGTGGAAAAAAGTACAATGTAAGTGGATAATTCAAGGGTAAATTAGAAAGTTCAATGAATAAAATTTAAAAAAATGAGGATAATGGTGTTTATGTACTATCCAAAAATAGAAAGAGGCTTAACATTTTTTGAGTCTCTAAAATATGAAAACAAGAATTATAATGTGACTATGTGAGACGGAGGGAGTACTAGTTTAATTAGTTCGCTCTGTGTTCACTGGCCTCACTACATGGCTGTAGGAGTACTAGTTTAGTAAGAAAGTGTAGACGTCAAAGAAAAAAAAAGGGGGGAGAGAGGAGTGTGTGTCATTAATTTTTAAATAGAAAAAGTACTCGATTTGGTTAAAAGTTAAACCCATTCGTGTTAACTAATTAATAATTGTACTAATTGGTTGTTGGTGTAATGGTGATTGAGGCTGCACTTGGTAGGGATGACCGCGTGTTCGATCCCTCACAGCAACAATTGGGAGGGGACTGAAACCTAACCACTCAGAACTGAGCCCGAATCCGAATTAGCCCAAAGGGTGAAGTGGGTGGAACAACAAAAACAAAAAACTAATTAATAATTGCTATAATGCGTACATATATCATATACAAAGTAGATAGATTTTATGCAGAGCTGTCAATTCGGGTAAACGGGTCGGGTTTGGGTTGGGTTAGCGTGGGTCAGGTCAATTCGGGTTAATGTCGTAACCTATGCGGGTCGGGTTCGGGTTGGGTCATGGTTGAGTCGGGTCACGTCGGGTCATACATCTTATCGGGTTTGGGTCGGGTTACATTCGGGTCGGGTAAATAATAGGTCGAGTTTAATTCGGGTTTTTAAGGGTTAAAACGAGTTAGGGTCATTCTCGGGTTCGAGTCGGGTTCGGCTCAAGTCAATAATTTGCAGGTTATAATCAGGTCGGGTCATTATCGGGTTCGGTTCAAGCCAATAATTTGCGGGGTATAATCAGGTGGGGTCATTTACAACTCGGGTCATGTTCGGGTTCGGGTACATAGAGTAGTTTTAGCCTTACAAAGTTACGACTTTACGAGTAACTTAGAATATATTTAGCATATATTCTCTAATTATTGTATATATCTTTATTTAGCTAGTCAATATCTACTATAATAAAGATGTATACAATATAATTAGAGAATATATGCTAAATATATTCTAACACTTAGAAATGAGGAAATAGCTATAATTAGTCTATGTAAGGAGTCGTATGTATTGAACTTCTCATAGTAACTCGTTTGCACAAGCACACAACTACACAAATGACACACACAAGATGTCATTAATTTCATTTAATATAATCTTCTTATTTGCGTAGCGAACATCATATTCTTAGTAGAAATAATTTAGAAATGAGTACGTAACTTATATAACTATATATTGATATGGTGTCTAAATTGAACTTAAGGTGATTTGAAATCGGGTCAGGTCAATAACAGGTTAGATTGAGTTCGAAATGGGTTAAGAACAATACGAGTTGAATTTGGGTCGAGTCAATAACAAGTCGTATTGATTTCGGGTTGGGTTAGTAACAGACCGGGTTGAATTTTGGGTCAAGTTAATAATAGGTCGGGTTAGTAACAGGTCGGGTTGAATTCGAGTCGGGTTAGTAACTGGTCGGGTTAAATTCGGGTTTAACGGGTTAAAACGGGTTTGGGTCGGGTTCGGTTCAGGTCAATAATTTACGGGTTATATTCAGGTCGGGTCATCTTCGGGTCGGTTCATGTTCGGGTTCGGGTCTCAAATACTCGGGTCTAGGGTTGGGTTCAAGTCGGGTCATATCGGGTTCGGGTCACATTTTTTCGGGTTCAAACGGGTCAGTTAATAATCGGCTTCGGGTAAATTTTTTCGGTTCGGGTCAGCTTTTGACAACTCTAATTTTATGGAAATCAAATGTACAATTATGGGAATAATTAAAATAAAAATAACATGTGTTATACACATAACTTTATACCGAGTAGTTTAATTTCTTGAACCTTTTCAGGCATATCAGCTGGTAGACTACATTGTACGAAGTACAAATTAACTCATCATAATTCATTACTCTTGTGTTCGTAAGGTGACCTCCAAGGGTCATAAACTTTCCGTATTAGGAATTTTGGATAGTTGATGACAATGAGTCAACTCATTGACAGACACTTCAAGGATTTGATCATGTTGTGGTCCCGAATCCAACTCAATAAGTACGAGTACAAGTATTCAGTACTTCGTACTTTGTAGTTACGAGTAAATGTTAGATAAAGTTCTGACATTTGATGATGTTAGATTGAGTTCAAAAAGGCATGTTGTGGTCCCCTTTTTTAAAAATAATAAAGTAGAAATTGTTAAACCACGCCCACAAGACCACAATATTATTAATATTATTAAATTTATTTTTTTTGGGTTTTTCTATATAGTAATCCTGTTAATTTCACTTTTCTACGTTGTGTTCTAACATATATCACTTTCTACACTGTAATCCTAATATACATTTTGTTTTCATACGGTAACCTTGCCGTTATTCAGCAAATTCCGTTAATGAGGTCCACTCGATTTGCGCGTTGGAAAACCTTCCGTTAAGCGTTTTGGAGCCTATTTCAGCCCTTGTGGGTACAAAATGAGCTCAGACTTGGCAAAAAATTACTTAAATGCTCGTTTTGCTTATTAAGAAATGTCTCGACTTACGTGTTCACGTTTTAATACGCACAACGTAGTATTTACGGTAGTTCATTTATTTTAGGAAATTGTCCTTAAAAAAAAAAAGAAAAAAAGGAAACTAGTTACTTCCTCCGTTAATGGTTATTTTGCAACAATTGTACCGGTTGCGGAGGCCTAGGCGAAAGTTTTTAAACATGATTATTGAAATATAAGGGGCATATACTTAAGCACTAATCCAAATATAAAAAAAACCCACAATTAATTAAAATCACTAAACAACCAAACCCAGAACCAGAATCACCACCACCCGCCGAACCCACCGTAAACCACCACCACGTAAAACACCACCACCACCGAACCACTGAAAACCCAGGCACCCACTGGAAACCACCACCAAACCCACTGAAAACTACCGTAAACCACCACCACCACCACCGAACCCACTGAAACTCCAGGCACCCACTGGAAACCACCACCAAACCCACTAAAACCCAATGAAACAACCACCAAAATCCACTGACAACAACCACCAAAACCCCAAAAGCCCCAATTAAACCACCACGACCACGAATTTGATGAATTAATTACAATTAAACCACCACCACCACGAACCGAACACCACGCCACCCACTACCCTACGCAACCCAACACCACGCCACCGACCACCCTCAGAATCAACCACCACAAAACTAGACCTAAACCCAGACCCACAATCACCGACACCTAGATCCACCCTCGAAACCCACAAAACCTAGATGAAGGAGGAGTGAGATTTTGATTGATGAAGGAGGAGATCTAGACCACCACACGCCACCCAGAACCACGAACCACCATCCACGCCACCACGAACCCACCGAAAGAAGATGATGAGAGATGATGATGACGATGAACTGAGAAGATGATGGTGATGAGAGATGATGATGACGATGAACTGAGAAGATGATGGTAATGAGAGATGATGACGATGAACTGGAAGATCGAATTGGAAGAAGATGAGAGATGAAGATGGAGGAGAGAGATGAAATCTGCCAAGATATCTGATTTGTTTGGAGGAAAAGCTTAGATAATTAAGTTCGATTAGGGTTGTAGATATGTGTAGTATTATGTGCTAATAATTTTTAAGTGAGGGTATTTTGGTCATTTTGACAGAAAATGTTACTAAATTAGGAAAGAAATAAGTTTGTTGCAATTAATAGTTAGCAACCGTTTTTTATAAATGTTGCAGATAACCGTTAACGCAGGTAGTATATGATTTACCCCGTAATAAACTAGTCATAGGTTTGGTTTCCTAGTAATCGTACAAGTAGTATTTATCTTGTTATTATATTAGTTTCCTGATGTTTTCGCTATTTAATCAAGTTCAATGGACATAAATTCCAAGTAACCTTCAAAAGTACATAAGATTAAAACTAAAATATAGGGGTTTCCATCAGATTTGAAGTCGAGGAATTTCTTTTTGATTTCAGCATTAATTTATTGGTCCGGATCGAAGTTTGTATAAAATCTAAAGGCATGGCCAACTCAAGTGTTCTGGGTCATCCTCTACTTCGTAATTTAAAGGTCAGTTTAGCTTTTATTGGTGTTTTTTAACAACAAAATTGATAGTATTATGGTCACAATTTTGTGCTTTGAATCTAATTTATCGTATTATGGTTTTATTTTTGTGCTTTGTTAGAAACAAAATCGAGGGTTGCCCCAAAAAAAATCGAGGGTTATGGTTAATTTTGATGCTTTGCAATGTATTCCAATTTAGGGTAACAGTTGTGTGCTTTGCAAATTACAATACGATTGATGGTATTATGGTTATAGTTTAATACTTTGCAACAAACAAATGATAGTATTATGATTAAAGTTTTGTTCTTTGCAACAAACAAAACTGATAGTATTATGATTAAATTTTTGTGCTTTGCAACATGATTTATGTTTTTTTTTTTTCAATTGTGTTTGGAAAATTCAGCGATTCAAAAAAATTGAAGAGAAAGACCGGATTAGTGATTTGCCAGATGAACTCCTGTCAAATATTGTGGCAAGATTAACATTGAAGGAAGCAATAACTACTAGCATCCTTTCAAAGAGATGGGCTGATGTATGGGTATCATACCCTATTCTTGACTTTGGATTTCTTAAGAAAACCTATTATACTGAAGTACTTGTGCATAGAGTCAACAAAGTTTTGGAGAAATTTAATGGTGGAAAGTTGCATAAATTCAGGATTGTGCACCCAATGTCTGAGAGATTTAAGTCTCATATTGATGAATGGATTTCCTTTGCAACTCGAAATCGTGTTTCTGAGCTTGAACTCGACTTCGGTGGTTGGCCTAGACATGAAGGTTTTGACAATTATCATGTTCCTCTCCATGTGTTTGCACGAGAAGAGATGATGTTATTAAATCGTTCCTCTCCCAATGTTAGAAGCTTTGTGTCTTTAAGAGATCTCCGACTTAGGTCTGTAAACCTTTCAGACCAAGTATTTGACATAATTTTATACAATTGTTCCTCTCTAGAAAATTTTCATTTGACGCATAATTGTGGGCTAGTTAATGCTAAGAATACAGCTCCTCACCTAAAGCTGAAATCACTGAAGCTGCAGGGTTGTTATGACTTAAATAAATTGGAACTTTTGGCCCCAAATCTTGTGTCATTCATGTATGAAGGAGGTTATAAGGTAAGATTATGTATTAAGGATGCTCCACAGCTTGCATCCCTGTGCCTATCAGTTGAAACTGGTTTAAAATCAGATATGCACCCGATATTTCCTAGAGGAAAAAACTTTATTTTCAACCAGTTCTCCTCTTATCTCCCTAAGCTGGAATCTATGGTTGTCTCAGTTGCTCTTTTTGAGGTAAGCAGAAGCAAATTCATTGAGCGTACTGATTTTTCTTATCTTTTGGCTACTTATGCTTACATGATGGATGGGTCTGTCATCTGTGCAGGATATGAGTAATTTTATGGAACTTTGTGTGTTTAGCAATCTAAAAACTCTGGCGTTGGATGCAAATTCATCTTCAATACGACTATGTTGCCAAGTAGCGGCTTTTATAATCAGTGCAGCCCCATACTTGGAGCTACTTGAGCTACATGTAAGTATTTCTTTCACATGTCAATCTGAATTCCCCTATTCCTGGTCCTAATTGATTTTATTTTTTCTTTGCGTGGCTTGTAGCTTTCACCAACAAGAGCTTCTCTCAAGGAAATGGAAGCACTAGAATTGCCGTCTATGTCTCCACATAAGAACCTTAAAGAGGTCAAGTTGTCTGGCTTTAGAGCCGATGTATATACCATAGACTTTCTTGCCTATCTTGTTGAATGCACCGATTCTCTCCAGAAGATTAATCTCAGTGCATATGCTACTGATAGGTCTGGAGATGAGTTGTTTGTGCAAAACCGTTTAAAATGGAGGGCAGATGAGGCTGAAAATTGCAAGATATGTGTGCAGGAACTCAGGAAAATTGTATACAAATGTCCAGCTGATATTTCATGATTTATGATTAGTAGTGGCTGAATTGTCCACTTATTTTTTTTTATTATTTAACTAAAATATAAAAATACTGTAAATTTAGCATTTATTTGTGTTTTCTGCTTATAGAATTATGTAATCAGCCAGTGCCAAAATTGTTTCAATAATTACCCTTTTATATTATGGAGTTATATGCCATTTTCAAAATTATTTATCAGTTGAAAGCATTCTGAAGTTTGAACTGAACTTTTAGATAAAGACACAAGGACAACATAATATAATTAGCAAAACACCCTTCTTATGTCCGAAATTATATCAAGGATGCAGAATGAGTTAACT